>NW_007757917.1:6087-6783 GCF_000696425.1 Galeopterus variegatus | reverse complement strand
GATTTATCTCAATTGTAGGAAGCCTATATATTTATAAAGTTCCAATGGCAGGGATATAAGCCCACCTATCACAGAAAATTCTATTACCATTTGGATGGACTTGCATTTTTCCATAACAAAGTCCACTATGCCAAGTTATTAAAGTTCTTGGCTATTTTCATTAGCACTTATATTTGCCTTTTAGAATTGGTGTAGAACTTTGAATCATATTTATAGAGCAAACAGTTGTTTCAATACCTATCCCTGTGATTTTCTTAAAATATGAATACCATTGACAAAAGACAAAAAAAAAAAAATATGAATACCATTATATTTCTCATTTTATTTAATGGACTTATTTCCAAATAAAAAATATATTATTGTTATTTATGCTATTTTTGAAAATATTATTTGTAACTATATTTTATATTTTCAAAAGAACTGCCATTCTAAGTATTGATGGTAAAGAAAATTAACTTTGAAAACCCCAGCTACATTATCATTAAACCACTTTTGAATGAGCAAATAATATATAACCACTTAGAATTTTTTAATACATGCCCCATCCCAATTTCTCCATTTATACATTCTCTCATTCATTCATTCATTCACTTAATAAACATGTATTTCATACCTACCATGTGTTAGGCACTGTGCTAAATGCTAGGCGTGCAGAGATGAATGCGATAGTGATTTTGTCCTCAAAATATTTATTTC
>NW_007757917.1:0-352 GCF_000696425.1 Galeopterus variegatus | reverse complement strand
ATTTGTAAAACATAGATCTGATAAGGAGAAGGTAGTCAGAATATTTTTATTTTGAGTCCTCAAAACTCAAAATAAAATAAGAAAACAATCTGATTTTTAAAAGCATAGATGATTTGAACACTTCAAAAAAAAAATAGAAGAAAGGCCAATAAGCACATAAAGAGATGCTCAGCATTATTAGTCGTTAGGAAAACATGAGTTAAGGTACAATTAGAGATCACTACACACCGATTAGAATGTCTAAGACTGTGGGGGAGAGAAATTGACAGTACCAAGTGCCAACAAATATGTGAATCAGCTGAAACTCTCATACACTTTAGGTGGCAACGTAATACAGTATAACCAATTTGGA
>NW_007757916.1:5974-6783 GCF_000696425.1 Galeopterus variegatus | reverse complement strand
AGGAACGTCACCTCATGCTCTGAAAAGTCTTTTTAGTCCTCTGTATTCACAGACCCTTAAACACACTGTAAAGGGGAGTCCTTGGCTAACTCCAAAGACCTCTTTGAGGAGCAGGAGGCTGGAGCCCCAAGGCAAAGGCAGTGCTGGCCCCAGCTAAGTGCTCTCTCAATCAGCAGGTATCTGGAGAGTTTCTGTGGGGGGGCAGCCCTAGGCTGGGTCTCATGTGTGTGTGGGTGTTTGAGTACGTGTGCATATGTGAGGTGTGTATATGTCAATGTATATGTACATATGTATGTATGTGAGTGTATATGTTTATGTGTAAATGTATATGTGAGTGTGCTTCCTATTAGACGCGAGGCTCTTTGAGGTAGTTTATCAGAATATTTAAAGGCATAGGCTCTGGGATCATAGACTAAGGGTTAAATCCAGATTTCATCATTCTCTTGCTGTATGACCTCAAACATGTTGCCTTAATCTTTCTGGGTCTCAGTTTCTTCATTTGTAAACGGGGATAATAGTAACAACCGTCTCATGAAGGTTGTTGCTGTGAGATAGTGTGTGGAAAGTGATTTGCACAATGCTTGATATAATAAGCTCTCAGTATTGAGAGTTACATATCATTGACTGGCTATCTCCTTCCTCCATAGTTCCTGGAGCAGACTTTCCTTTCCTTTCCTTTCCTTCTTTCTTTCTTTCCTTCTAAATAGAGCAAGTGATCTCTGCGTGTTATTAATTGTCTGACATGGATTCTTGCTTTAGAATCATCCACTCACAACCATTGACCTCCTCCCTGTTCTGCCCTGCCCCTT
>NW_007757916.1:3941-4305 GCF_000696425.1 Galeopterus variegatus | reverse complement strand
TTAGGCTGCATGTAACAGAAACCTGCTGCAGTGGCTTCCACAGGGTCCAAGTGGGTCATTTCCTATCCCACCATTCTTATCATGTGGTCTTCATCCTCATGGTTGCCAGGTGACTGCTTGACCTCCAGGTATTGCATCTGTATTTGAGATGGAAAAAAAGGGAGAAGGGTTGAGGGTCAAAGGTGCCTGCCCGAGTTTGACCTTCTCATTAAGAAAACCACCTTATCACCTTCGTGTTAATTCCAACATCCTGTGCAAGGTAATAAAACCACTTTGAGCTACAAAGATTCTAGAAAGGTAAGTACTATTGTCAGCCTAGACCACTTCCCTAAACAAAACCTATGCTTTGTAAGTGATGAAGGAT
>NW_007757916.1:0-417 GCF_000696425.1 Galeopterus variegatus | reverse complement strand
GTTACTCTTTTGAATAACTGCTCAGTTAAGACAGTTTCAGTCTATATTTACATGTTTCTGTGCTTTTTAATTGTTTATTTGTTGTTTTTGGCATCTCGATGACATTTTTGAGCATTTCAAAAGTGAGTACTGTTTTTACTACTTCCTATACTCAATAAGTGTTCTTTATACAGAAGGCACTCATGAAATGTCTAACTGGCAGCCAGTTTTCTGCTGACCAGGTGTAACACTTCACTCCTTTCTGCCTGAGCCAAGTCCAGGATGCAATTCTCTTCTCTACTACACTGACTGGTCTGCAGAGCCATCTGCCCAAAACCCTGAGATTGCATCCTTTAGTGTGGAGATCACTATCTGCCAGCATGACTATGTTTTGATGCATGACCAAAATCACCTCCCACACTGAGCACGCAAGCCTTT
>NW_007757915.1:5795-6783 GCF_000696425.1 Galeopterus variegatus | reverse complement strand
TATCCTGCAAATTTACTGAATTTGTCTATCAGCTCTAAGAATTTTTTAGTAGACTTTTTAGATTTTCTGTATATAAAACATGTCATCTATTAACAGGGAAAATTTGACTTTGTCTTTTCCTATTTGGATGATCTTTATTTCTTTCTCACTTTGTCTTTTCCTATTTGGATGGCCTTTATTTCTTTCTGCTGCCTGATTGCTCTGGCTAGTACTTCCAATCCTGCCTGATTGCTCTGGCCAGTACTTCCAATACTATGTTGTTAAATAGGAGTAGTGAGAGTGGACATCCTTGTCTTGTTTCTGTTCTCAAATGAAAAGCTTTTAGCTTTTCTATATTCAGGATGATGTTAGCAGTGGGTTTGTCATATATGGCTTTTATTGTGTCAAGACACTTCTTTTTCTATACCTAATTTGTTTAGAGTCTTTATCATGAAGGGATGCTAAATTCTGTCAAATGCTCTTTCCTGCATCTATTGAGAAATTTGGATGGTTTTTGACCTTGCTTTTGTTTATATGGTATATCACATTTATGGATTTGTGCATGTTGAACCATCCTTGCATACCTGGGATGAACCCCAGTTGATCATGGTATACAAACTTTTTGATGTGTTGATGTATTCTGTTGTTAATTTTTTGAGGATTTTTGTGTCTCTGTTCATCAAGGATATTGGCCTTTAGTTTTTCTTTTTTGATTTTGGTATTAGGGTGATGCTGGCCTCATAGAATGAATTTGGGAGAGTGGTCTCATTTTCACCTTTTTGGGGAATAGTTTGAAAGAGATTCATATTATTATTTATTTAAAAATTTTGGTAGAAATCAGCAGTGAAGCCATCTGGTCCTGGGCTTTTGTTTTTTGCGAGACTGCTGATAACCACTTCAATCTCATTGTGTGTAATTGATCTGTTCAAGTTTTATGTTTCTCCTTGTTTCAGTCTTGATAGTTTGTATGTTTCCAGAAATTTACCCATTTACTCTAGGTTTTCAAATT
>NW_007757915.1:0-390 GCF_000696425.1 Galeopterus variegatus | reverse complement strand
CATTATGTTCACTAACTGTATCAAAAACAATCCTTTCAGGAAGCAGACAAGGTAAATGTGTGCATGGGTCCATTGTCCCCTTCTAGTCCCAGCTGTCATGGACCACTTTCAGAAAACTTATGACTATAACTCCCAGGTGGGTAATAAGTATGATTAAAAACTCTGGTAACTTTTAATCTCACTCCCAATTCCCCCAGAGCGATAATTATGAGGCAATGAAGAATAGAATATAATAAAACAAAGCAGGCACACAGGGCTCTAAAAAATGAGGGTGGAACGGTGGCACCCCTTCCCATGATGAGGCCTTGCAAACACTGTACCAAGTCAGTGGAACTTTGTCAGACTCTGGCCAGAGGATCCTTGTCAAACTCTGGCTTCTTGGATTTGGTG
>NW_007757914.1:5548-6784 GCF_000696425.1 Galeopterus variegatus | reverse complement strand
GCCTTGGTGTTATCAGCACCACACTCTCCCGAGTGAGCCACGGGCCAGCCCGTAGACATTGAAGATTCTTGGTGGAGTAAATATTGAGGAGTTAAGGAATCAAGGTTAGAGGGGTTGGACTTGGAAACGGTAAATGAACAGATAGACTTTGGGCTAGAGAGGGTTGGAGGCAGGTTAAGAAAGGTTAAAGTTGACAGTCTTCATCTTTTCTACAAAGTAAGATGTCTTTTTCGCATAGGAAATGTGAGTTGTATAGTATGTGAATTATGTCTCAAAGCTGTTTCAAAAAACAGTGAATATTGGGCCGACCCCGTGGCGCACTCGGGAGAGTGCGGCACTGGGAGTGCAGCGTCGCTCCCGCCACGGCTTCGGGTCCTACATAGGAATGGCCAGTGCGCTCACTGGCTGAGCGTGGTGCGGAGGATGCCAAGCCAAGGGTTGCGATCCCCTTACTGGTCACGAAAAAAACAAAAACAAAAAATACAAACAAACCAAAAAACAGTGCATATTAAGAGATGGAATAGAAATAGAAAAGTATGAAGTTTGAAAGTCACATTCATATTAGCATGGCAATTCCTATTTTTGGATTCCTTTAATGATGTTTTGATATACAGTGATTGCATTAGTCTATCTAGTATGTTCCTCTCTTTCTTATTGAAATATTAGATTGCTCCAAAGGTTTCCACAGGGTCTTTACAGGGAAGGAACAAATGGAGCATAACCATATGTTTACTAATCAACAAATGCAAACATGATGAATATACTAAGTATTCCAGTGAATAAATAATATTGGTATAGTATGTGTAAAGCTATACATAATAGACTATGCAACCAGCAGTGGCTTAAATGAAGACATGTAATTGTGTCAGACCGCAAAGATCACTCCAGGACTATTCAGTAGCAAAGTATAGGCTTCCTCCTGGTGGGTGCACATTGACTGTAGAAACACCAAATGTTTTGTCCTCACCAGACAATATACAGAGAAACAGGAAGGGTGGGGAAGGAAAAGGCATTCTCCTCACTTTCTACTTTTCTTTTATAGGGGAGGAAAATCTTTCTAGGAAGCCACCAAGCAAACTTTCTATTATATCTCAATGGTGATGGCCGGCCTGTGGCTCACTCGGTAGAGTGCGGTGCTGATAACACCAAGGCCACAGGTTCGGATCCCATATACAGGTTCGCTCACTGGGTGAGCGTGGTGCTGACAACACCAAGTCGAGGGTTAAGATCCCCTTA
>NW_007757914.1:0-628 GCF_000696425.1 Galeopterus variegatus | reverse complement strand
GGTGCTGACAACACCAAGTCAAGGGTTGGGATCCCCTTACCGGTCATCTTTTTAAAAAAAATAAAATAAAATAAAGATGAGGTATATCCTAAGACTAACTCCATCTCTCTACTTACTGTTCTAGCTCAGAAAGACCATAACATTTCCAAAGAGAAATTATAATTTTATCAAAATAGGGTTCATTAGCTGGTACATGATTTATTGTGTCTTAATCTATTTGGGCTGCTATAACAACATATCATAGACTAGATAGCTAGATAGCTAATAAAAAATAAAAATTTGTTTTTCACAGTTCTGGAAGATCAAGGCAGACTCAGTATCTGGTCAGGGCCCACGTTCGGGTTCACAGATGGTACCTTCTTGCTATATCTTCAGAGGTGGAAGGGGCGAGCGGTCTCTCTTGCATCTTTTATAAAAGCACTAATCCCATTCTTGAGGGCTCCACCTTCATGACCTAATCATCTTCCAAAGTCCCCACCTCCTAACACCATCACCTTGGGGCTTAAGTATTTTGACATATAAATTTAAAGGGATGGGGGTACGCAAACTTCCAGACCATAGTGTATTCCAAGGAGATAAATCCTTTACTTCTGACAGCCTATAGCCTGTTCAAAACTTTTTACAAGCT
>NW_007757913.1:6203-6784 GCF_000696425.1 Galeopterus variegatus | reverse complement strand
GTCAAAACCTATAGAATATACAACACAATGAGGGAATCTTATGTAATCATGAATTTTTAAAACAAACCCAAATGAAACAGGACAATAGTCTGAGCTCCATTTTCTTTTCTTTGTCCATTTATTTATTTACTTGTTTATTTAATAATTCTCTGAAAAAGAAACTTTTGCATTATTATAAAAGATGGCCTTTGGATATTTAAGGGAGGTGAGAGAAATGTATGTGTAAATTGATGGTGGATTTTTAAAATATTTTTGATTAATTTATATATGTACTACAGTCCTATAAGGATGTAGATTGAAATGCTAAATATTTCCAAAAAGCTTATAAGCAAAAAGAGTGCTCTTCTGACCTGTATCTTCTTGTTTTTGATTGTTACTCCTCACTAGATTTCATCTCATACACCTATTTATTTAATTCTTTGTATTGAATTTTGTCAAAAGAGAAATGTATTGCATTTTCTCAATCGAGAATTTTGCTGTATTCTGCCATATCCCACCTTTCAGTATTCTTTCTCTTCTTTCCTCACAGTGTAATTATCTTACTTTTTGGTTGTATCAATTTTTGGAGCTACTCTCATGTG
>NW_007757913.1:0-1428 GCF_000696425.1 Galeopterus variegatus | reverse complement strand
TAATTGCTGTTTTCACAGGTGATAATTAGATAGCTTTTAGTGGGATTAGTCTTTTGAATTTGGTTTTCTACTAGACTGTCATTTCCTTGTGGGCACAGTGTGTGTCCATGTTGTTTCATCATTGTGTCCTTGGTGCATAGCATAGTTTCTCACACATAGTAGACAATCAGTTATTGACTAGAGAGTGCATGTATGCATAAATGAACGCCTCAAATTTCATTCTCTTTGAGACATTCTTCTCTATGTGGATTAGGAGTAATTTTTGTCTTTTCAGGGAGTTTACTTTCAAAATATTATTGAAAATCACCAGAGGGCTTAGGTAGGGCCAAAGATTGAAAGAGAAATTGTGAGACTCTTAAACGTTTGGTTTCAACAGTACTTGAAAGAAAAATATGTCAATGTCACCTATTTGTTTAAACTTGCACCAGACATCCACCCCACATTCTCGGTTCTACCTGTGGGGATAATTTTGTGCCACTAACCTCCCTCTATCTGGTAGGTAAAACAGTCACCTATTTATCCTTAGGGCAGTTGGAAGTCTGTTCACAGCAGCCACCATGAAAATAATAAGTTTTCTGTGTAAATTTTGCAATGTGCTTCAAAGGAAGAAAAAAATTTTCTGTGTCTGTATTCTCTACAAGAACTCAAATGGAATTTAAAAAGCAACCAACAGAAAGAAACCTCACAAATTATACTTTATAACAAATAAATTTTGTCCATCATGATATGAGGACAGGATTCTATAAAAGCAAACATTAATAGGTGAAGCATGAGATTTTTAGGGTGATGAAACTATTCTATATGACAACATATGGTGGATATATGACATTATGCATTGGTCAAAACCTATAGAATATACAACACAATGAGGGAATCTTATGTAATCATGAATTTTTAAACAAACCCAAATGAAACAGGACAATAGTCTGAGCTCCATTTTCTTTTCTTTGTCCATTTATTTATTTACTTGTTTATTACTTTAATAATTCTCTGAAAAAGAAACTTTTGCATTATTATAAAAGATGGCCTTTGGATATTTAAGGGAGGTGAGAGAAGTGTATGTGTAAATTGATGGTGGATTTTAAAAATATTTTTGATTAATTTATATATGTATTACAGTCCTATAAGGATGTAGATTGAAATGCTAAATATTTCCAAAAAGCTTATAAGCAAAAAGAGTGCTCTTCTGACCTGTATCTTCTTGTTTTTGATTGTTACTCCTCACTGGTCACAGCTTTCATCTCATACACCTATTTATTTAATTCTTTCTATTGAATTTTGTCAAAAGAGAAATGTATTGCCTTTTCTCAATCGAGAATTTTGCTGTATTCTGCAATATCCCACCTTTCAGTATTCTTTCTCTTCTATCCTCACAGTGTAATTATCTTACTTTTTGGTTGTATCAATTTTTGGAGCTACTCTCATGTG
>NW_007757912.1:5964-6784 GCF_000696425.1 Galeopterus variegatus | reverse complement strand
TCTACTCTTTATTTGTTAAGTAGCCTTAACTTGAGAAAATGACCATTACAGAAAGTTTTTTAAATAGAGGAAGAAATCTATATATCACTGCTCCAAGAAATAATTGCTTTTCATTTTGTATTTTTACATTCTAGATTTCAATGTACCTGTAATAATAGTAAACATACAATTATATGTGTGTGCTGTGTGTATTTACTTAAAATTTTATAGGTTGCCCAATTTTTGGTATCACCAGTGCAAGCAATATCCATGTATTGGGCTTTATTTATCTATAATTGTCCTTATTTTATTAGATTTAATTTTTGAGGAGCATTGATAAGATAAAAGGTATGGACATATATGCCCTTGGTATATATTTCTATATTACTTCACCAAAAGGACATGGTACTAATTCTCCATGCGATTAGTAGTGGAGCCCCACTGAAGGCAGATCTTTCTGTTTAGTCATCATTTTTTCTCCATCATCTAGTTTAAGGATTGGCACAGAACAAACGCATAAAAACAATTTGCCGAATGTATTAATAAATATAAAAATATCAGTTTCTATTCCAATCTAGTGTCAATTCCCCTGCCGTGGACATTACCATTTTAAAAAAATTTGGTTTAATTTAATGGGCTGAAAAAATAGTTTTTAAATTGCATACTGCTGAACTAGCTAATACTATTTTCTGTATATTTGGTTGTTAGTTTCATTTTCCTTTTTATGAATTCTGTATCTGTTCTTGTTCATCTATGAGTTGATGCCTTCCTTTTTCAATGTTTACAAGCATTTTACATGATGAAGACACTTCATATTTTCTCAATCATTTGTTTCTCAATC
>NW_007757912.1:3658-4844 GCF_000696425.1 Galeopterus variegatus | reverse complement strand
AATTATTCTGAAATGTACCTTCATTGTGTATGATGTGAGGGAATGGTTTTACAAAAGTACTATTAAAAATAATTCTTTTTTTTCCCAGACAAAAGATTTTTATTTAAAAAAAATTTTTTAAGATAGTTTATTATATATACATGCGGGGTACAATGTTGATTTTCAGTAATTGTGTACAGTGTGTGATGGTTAGATCAGGATATTTAGCTTATTCATCATTACAATTCGCAATCGTTCTTTGTGTCCGTTGACCAATTCCTCATTAGCCCCCTTCCTCTCCCTCTCCTCTCCCCTTTTCCACCTCTAGTAACCATGTTCTTTTCTCTCTTTCTAAAAGTTTACCGTATCACTGTGATTGCTGCTTGTTTCTTTCTTTCTCTCTTTCTCTCTTTATTGTTCATTTGTATTGTTTCTTTCTTTCTCTCTGTCTCTCTTTATTGTTCATTTGTTTATTTATGGATTCAGCTCCCAGTTATGAGTGAGAACATGCAGTATTTCTCTTTCTGTACCTGGAGTTGTTTCACTTAGGATAATTTTCTCCATGCTCATCCATGTTTGTGCAAATGGCAGAATTTCATTCTTTTTTATGGCTGAGTAGTATTACTTGTGTATATATACTGCAATTTCCTTATCCAGTCATTCATCGATGGACATTTAGGTTTGTGCCATCACCTGGCTGTTGTAAATAGAGCTGCAATAAACGTGGGAGTGCAGGTATGCTTTTGACCTGATGATTTCCAGTCCTCTGGATATATCCCCAGTAGTGGAATTGCTGGATCATATGAAAGTTCTATCTGTAGTTGTTTGAGGAATCTCCAGACTGTTCTCCATAATGTCTGTATTAATTTACAGTCCCACCAACAGTGCAGAAAGGTTCCCCTTTCTCCACATCCTCACCAGAATTTGTTATTCTCTGTCTTTTTTTATAATAGCCAGTCTGATTGAGGTGAGGTGATATCTCAATGTGGTTTTGATTTGCATTTCCCCAATGATTAGTGATGTTGAACATTTTTTCATATACACATTGGCCATCTGTATGTCTTTTTTTGAGAAATATCTATTCATCTCCTTTGCCTATTTCTTAATTGGATGATTTGATTTTTGCTGTAAAGTTGTTTAAGTTCGTTGTATATTCTGGATATTAATCCCTTGTTGGATGTGTAGTTTGCAAATATTTTCTCCCATT
>NW_007757912.1:0-3569 GCF_000696425.1 Galeopterus variegatus | reverse complement strand
ATCTCCTTTGCCTATTTCTTAATTGGATGATTTGATTTTTGCTGTAAAGTTGTTTAAGTTCATTATATATTCTGGATATTAATCCCTTGTTGGATGTGTAGTTTGCAAATATTTTCTCCCATTCTGTAGGTTGTGTTTTCACTCTGTTGCATCCTTTGCTGTGCAGAAGATTTTAGTTCAATGTAGTCTCATTTGTTTATTTTTTCTTTTGTTGCTTGTGCTTTTGGGGTGTTTTCATAAAGTCTTTGCCCTGTCCTAAATCCTGGAGTGTTTCCCCTATGTTTTCTCCTAGGAGTTTTAAAGTTTCAGGTCTTATATTTAAGTCTTTAATCCAGTTTGAGTTGATTTTGGTATATGGTGAGAGGTGCAGATCAAGTTTCATTCTTCTTCATATTGATGTCCAGTTTTTCCAGCACCATTTGTTGAAGAGGCTGTCTTTTCTCCAATGTATGTTCTTGGTGCCCTTGTTGAAGATCACTTGGCTGTAAATATGTGGGTTGATTTCTGGGTTTTTTATTCTGTTCTGTTGTTCTATGAGTCTGTTTTTATGCCAATACCATGCTGTTTTTGTTATTATAGATTTGTAATATAGTTTGAAGTCAGGAAGTGTAATGCCTCCAACTTTAATTTTTTCGCTGAAGATTGCTTTGGCTATTTGGGTTCTTTTGTTGTTACATATGAATGTTAGCATTGCTTTTTCTATTTCTGTAAAGAATGTCATTGATTTTTTTGATGGTGATCACATTGTCCCTATTCACAGATGACATGATTCTATGTATAGAAAACTTAAGAGACTACCAAAAAACTCTTAGAGCTGATAAACAAATTCAGTAAGGTTTCAGGATACAAAATCAATATAGAAAAATCAGGAGTGTTTTTAGACTCCAACAGCATACTAGAAAAAGAAGAGATCAGGAAAGCAAGCCCATTTACAATAGTCACCAAAAAAATAAAAAACCTAAGAATAAATCTAACCAAGGAGATGAAAGATCTCTACAATGAGAACTACAAATCACTATTAAAATAAATTAAAGAAGACACCAAAAAGTGGAAAGATATTCCTTGTTTACGGATTGGGAAAATCAATGTAGTAAAAATGTCCATACTACCCGTTATTTATCTCTCTTTTGTTATAAATTCTAAATTAGTTTAATTTTCAAAATTTTAACATATATATCAAACACTACTGCAATTTTTCTCCTATTACTTTTATTTTAAATATTTTTATGTTCTCTTTAAAATTTATATCAGAGCTTCTTTTCAGATTCTATAAACATTTATTCATATTTTATTTGATTGTATTAACTACATAGATTAATTGTAGATACATTAACATCTTAAAACATTTTTTCTCTTTTTATTCGGTCTAGTCTTTTTGACATATCTCAAAGTTTGTCATTTTATTTTTATATGATCTGTGCGTACTTCTTGTTACTGTGTTGTATATGCTCTTGGTTAACTTTAATAAAAAATTTTAATGGGATTTTCTGCATGATGAATTTTAATGTATGAGAATGAGTATTCATTTTTTATCTTTATGTTCTTTCCAGTTATGAAACACTTTTATTATCTTTAAAGATGATATTCAGTTGAATAAAGCATTCCTAGAAAGTAGACAACCCAATTATGTGCACATATAAAAATTGTTTTTCATGGTATTATGTTGACCAGGTAATTATTAAAAAATATATATACTTGTAAAAACTATAGCAAATATTATTTTACCACTGTCTTATTAGGAGTGCCTAAAACACTCCAAAATATAGTGTTTGACTTGATATAGATGTTTCTGGATTTATGTTCAAATTATTTCCAAAGTCTTAGTTATTTGTTATAGCAACACCCCGTTTTTCATTATGAATTTCTGTCAACACTGGGGCAAATAAGATCATGAGATTTGAGTTAATGTAAAAGTAAAATTAGCTACATTATGAAATAACTCTATGTACTAGGGTACTTCGACCAGTTCTCATATTCTTTTAATTCCATTTTTCACCAACTTTTTGAAGTACACTTGCACTGTATACACCTAAATAGAATTGTACATAGTATGCTGAAACCTGTCACTTATTTCTATGAAATGACTTCACCTTATTGGATGCTCTCTATGATGAGAATTAGAAAGAGAAACAGAGTGAATCTCCTTCATATGTGGATCAGTTGTATGTTTATAATCAATATTGT
Source organism: Galeopterus variegatus (assembly GCF_000696425.1). Taxonomy (NCBI): domain Eukaryota; kingdom Metazoa; phylum Chordata; class Mammalia; order Dermoptera; family Cynocephalidae; genus Galeopterus; species Galeopterus variegatus. The sequence continues at coordinate 1,385 of NW_007757912.1, read as the reverse complement.
CTTCTTTTTTGCTGTATAACTAATTAGTTTTATTAAACTTTCATTCATTATAACTAAAATCACTATTGTGCAAAAAAGCAAACAAGCAAGCAGAATTAGGTACCTAAACATATTAATCATCAAATCATGTCTTGAATTCTTTCTTTCTTTTTTTTTTTTTCTGGAGAATTTAAAATTACATAACACAGGACAAAGAATGTAATAATAAACTCCCTTAAGCCCATTGCTTATCTCCAGCAACCATCAATGAATGGCAATCCTGCTCCATTCATTTCCCCAATTCCTGTGTTATTTATTTATTTATTCATTCTTTCTTTCTTTTATTTATTAGCTTCCACTTATGAGTGAGGATACATGGTACTTCTTTTTCTGTGATTGGCATATTTCGTTTAGTATTAGTTTCTCTAAGTTCATCCATGTTGTTGTGAATGGCAGATTTTCATTTTTGTGTTATGGCAAAGTGATATCCCATTGTGTATACACACCACATTTTCCTTATTCAGTCATTCTTTGATGGACATTTAGGTTGGATCCAACTCTTAGCTGTTGTAAATAGAGCTGCAATAAACATGGGAGTGCAGATATCCTTTTGACATGATAATTTTCATTTCTTTGGGTATATACCCAAGAGTGGAATTGCTGGGTTGTATGGCAGTTCTATCTGTAGTTGTTTGAGCAAACTCCATATTGTTTTCTGTAATGGCTGTACTAATTTAATCTCATCAGCAGTGTAGGAGGGTTCCCCTTTCTTTACATCCTTGCCAGCATTTGTTATTCGCTGTCTCTTTGATACTGGCCAGTCTAACTGAGGTGAAATGGTATCTCAAGGTGGCTTTGATTTATATTTCCCTGATGTGATATTGAGCATTTTGATTTGTATTTCCCTGCTAAGTGATGTTGTGCATTTTTGCATATATCTATTGTTCATTTATATATCTTCTCTTGAGAAATGCCTATTTAGTTACTTTGCCCAATTTTTAATCAGGTTACTTGTTTTTTTACTGTTAAGTCTTTTGAGTTCCTTGTATATTCTGAATATTAAACCCTTGTCAGATGCATCATTTGCAAATATGTTCTCCCATTCTTTAGGTTGTCTTTTTGCTCTGCTAATTGTTTCTTTTGTAGGAAAGCTTTTAGTTTGATATAATCCCATTTGTTTTTTCTTTCTTTATTTGCCTGTGCTTTGGGGGTCGTATTCATAAAGCCTTTACCAAGTCTTATATCTTGAGTCTTTCCCTTATGTTTTCTTTCAGGAATTTTATAGTTTCAAGTCATATTTAAGTATTTAACCCATTTTGAGTTGATTTTGATATATGGCAAGAGGTACAGGTCAAATTTCATTCTTCTACATATGGATGCTCATTTTCCCCAGAACTATTTATTGA
>NW_007757911.1:6024-6784 GCF_000696425.1 Galeopterus variegatus | reverse complement strand
ATGAGCTTGGTCAGATGAGTTTATTTAGATCGACCCTCTTGGTCTGATGAGGTAACTTATAACGATGTGATTGGTGTGATGAGTTAACGTAGTTCGATGAGCTTGTTGTGTTTAGCTTAATAAGATTGATGATCTTGGTGTGATGAGTTTACTTAGAGCGATGAGCGTGGTCTTATGAGTTTACTTAGATCGGTGTGCCTGGTCTGATGATTTTACTTTGATCGATGAACTTTGTGTGATGAGTTTACTTAGATCGATAGGCTGGGTCTGATGAGTTTACTTAGATCGATTAGCTTGCTCTGATGAGTTTAATTAGATCGATTAGCTTGGTCTGATGAATTTACTTACATCGATGAACTTGGTCTGATGAGTTTACATAGATCGATTAGCTTTCTCTGCTGAGTTTACTTAGATCGAAGTAGCTTGGTCTGATGAGTTTACTTAGATCGAAAGTCATCATCTGATGAGTTGACTTAGATCAACGAGCTCGGTTGATGAGTTTATTTAGATCAATGAGCTTGGTGTGATGAGTTGACTTAGATCGAAGGGCTTAGTCTGATGAGTTTACTTAGATCGATTTGCTTCCTCTGATGTGTTTACTTAGACGGATCAGCTTGGTCTAATGAGTTTACTTCCATCGATTAGCTTGATCTGATGAGTTTACTTAGATCGATGTGCTGGGTCTGCTGAGTTTACTGGGATCGATGAGCTCGATCTGATGAGTTTACTTAGATCGATAGGCTGGGTCTGATGAGTTTAC
>NW_007757911.1:0-363 GCF_000696425.1 Galeopterus variegatus | reverse complement strand
TTAGATCAAGTAGCTTCCTCTCATGTGTTTTCTTAGATCGATGAGCTTGGTCTGATGAGTTAACTTAGATTGATGAGCTCGATCTGATGAGTTTATTTAGATCGATGAGCTTGGTCTGATGAGTTTACTGAGATCGATGAGCTCAATCTTATGAGTTTACTTAGATCAATGAGCTCAGTCTGATTAGTTACCTTAGATCGAAAAGCTCGGTCTGATGAGTTTACTTAGATCGATTAGCTTGCTCTGATGACTTTACTTAGATCGATGAGCTTCGTCTGATGAGTTAACTTAGATCGAAAAGCTTGGTGTGTTTAGCTTAATTAGATCGATGATCTTGGTGTGATGAGTTTACTTAGAGCGATG
>NW_007757910.1:6332-6784 GCF_000696425.1 Galeopterus variegatus | reverse complement strand
TTAGTGGCATTAGGGAAAGAGGAGCTATTGCTGATTTATGCATCTTGGTTTGCCATCAGCATGGAAGGCTGACCAATCCATTCTGCCCAGTTCTATCGTGGCATCCAGTGCTTTAAGTTAATCAGTGTCATAACTAATCCACTGGTCACCTCAGGTAGAACTTCAGCCTCATCATGTTCTTGGTTTCCCTCTCTCCTCACATTTACTAGTCATCACTTTCCATTATTTCTAATTTGGAGATATCTCTTAACCCCCTTCTCCAGTTTCTCTGCCACTAACTTCATAAGCATACATCAAACCCTGCATAAGAGGCACAGTCCCCTTGGCTACCTTATATTTCTAAAGTTACCTTTAAAAGTCATACTATTCACGAAAAATAAAAACAATAAACAAACAATAATAAAGCAACCTTAAGAACATCCACAAATGATAAAAGCATAGGAGTATACAAA
>NW_007757910.1:0-1400 GCF_000696425.1 Galeopterus variegatus | reverse complement strand
ATTTGAATCAGTAAAGACATATATCTGTATCAGAGTTTGCAAATCAACAGAATGTAGTTGTATAGATATGTTTTGCCAGGGACATAGAGTGTTTATTTACCTATTTATTTATTTTAAAATTCAGTTGCCAACATTTAAAAATTGGAGATTTCATAAAAAAACAATTCATTGTTCTGACCTCTCTTTACAACTGGAGATCTGAAAGAGTGGGTCCCATTCTCCACTTGGCAGCCATTTCTGGAGGTGGATGGTGGCTGTCCTTGGTGCCTCCAGGTGCTGTCTTACCTGGAGGTCTTTGCTTGTGTACGACACCTGTTTGGCCTTTGCAGGTAATTGAGATTGTAATATATGCAGACCAATGTAATGTTTTGTATAACTTGATCAAATGAATATATATTTGGTGGATTGACTTAGAAAGTCAGGGACCTGATGTGTTAGAAGACTTGATTTCGATACTGTCTCTTGCTCCTTATAATTTTGTAACATTAGTCAAATTGGTTGATCCCTTTAGAGCTGAATTATGCATCCAACATTTTGGAAAAAATAATGCCTAGCCCAGAGGATTGCAGTGGACATTAAGAGACTTGTATCATACAAATTTTCTAGCATATTGTTGGGCACACTAATAGCATTTAATTAACAGATGATTTCACCAACAACTTGGACTTTGGATGAAATTTTCCAAGATTTTTTAAAAGATACATTGAACTGATGACATAGTCATCTTTTATCATATAACCATAATATACCCTACCTCCCAAGAAAACTCACATCTGGGCTATCATAAAATAAAACCCCAGAAAGATATTTTTAAATCATTTATTTATTTTACAAAGAGAAAACAGTCTTGTGAAGATAACATGCTTACTTATAGTGACCTATCCACCTACAATAATGTATGACATGTACCTGGAATTTACACTACCTACAACCCTTCCAACTATTCTACATGAGAGAAATAATGGTGGTATACTCATAGAAAAAGAGGTGTTTTGCCTAGTGAGATACTGACATGAAAAATCAAGGAAGACGAGGGATCATTAAGTGAAAGAGTCATTTGTATTTACTGTTGGACTAAGCTTAGGGTTTAGCTTTAGAGTATTGTACTGTGGTCATATTTGTTGTTACTATTCATAATAAAGTTCCATAACATTTAGAGTTGATAAAGTATGTTCACATATATGACCTTATTTGATTCTCAATAATCCAGTAAAATTCACTTTATTATCCTCATTTGAGAGATGATGGAAAATCAAAGCTGAGAACATAAAGGGATTTTGGAAATACATAATTCACTTTAAATATTACAAAATAATACTGGGAAAGTGAATAATGCCAGGGAAGTGAAGAGACACAAGTGGTAGAATCTGCACTAGAATGCCAGCATGTCGTCTGAGTCT
>NW_007757909.1:6199-6785 GCF_000696425.1 Galeopterus variegatus | reverse complement strand
CCATCAGCCCTTCAGCCAGGTTGGGGCTGGTGCCATTAGATTGTTTTCAGGGCTGTGATACGTAAGAGCAGTGAAAACCGTAACCAACTACAAGAGAACCAGGTAGAACTAGCACAGCTGCCTGGAAGGAGGGTGGGCGTGGGTCGGACAGAGTCAGGGCCCAGAGGCCCTGGGAGAGAGAGGAGGAAGGACGGAGATGTCCCAGAGAGGGAGGCAGGAAGGAGCAAACTCTTCCTGAGGCAGTCTCTGTCCCACGCCATAGTCACCCTGCTGCAGAGGGGAGGCCTCTGGTGGCAGCAGATGCCACCGGCTAAGCCCAGCTCAGTGCGGCCCAGGAATGAGCAGCTGCTTTAGGGTGGTCCGTCCTATATCCTAGAGAGAATTACTGCTGCCACCCCACCCTCTCACCCTGATAAAACCCACGACCTCACCTTACTCCCGACCCTACTCTGCTGCCCACCTTCCCTAGCTCCTCAGGGAGCAGCCCCTTGACCTTGATGATATCAGCACCACTAGGGGCCATATGTTCCATCCCAAGTGCATCCTGAGCTGCTCCCTCCCCCACTTCCTGCCCAGCCAGAGACCC
>NW_007757909.1:0-757 GCF_000696425.1 Galeopterus variegatus | reverse complement strand
AGATGACACACGGTCCGAGCCCATCCCAGGATCCTAATGTTCCCCAGGGTCCAGGGCGGCCGCAGCAGCTGTTTGCATTCAAACACGGAGCACTGAGAGATCTTGAGGCCAGCGGGAATATCCTCCCTGCAAACTGCCATGTGCCAAGACCCGGAAGGACAAAATTGGTCAGAGAGAAAAAGCATCCAGGGCGTGGATGAAGGGAACATCTGCCAGGGAGTCCAGCAGGTGGACAGACTTCTCATCCACCAGCTCCAGAAGGCCTGGGCTTTACGCTGCTCCATTTCAGATGGCCAGACACGTTGTGAAGAAAGACGGGAGCTGGGAGGGCAGCCCCTCCTCTCCAGGAGCCACCCAGAGCCTGTGGCCGGTACCCACCATATGTGGGGAAGATGTAGCTGAGCACTGCCCGCAGCTCAGGGGAGGCGCCCAGCTGCTGCAGCACCTCGGCCAGGCTCTGGGTGGATGCATGCAGGAACGTAGAGAAACGGGTCAGCAGCCCACACTTGTCAAGGAGCTGAGCCACGGGCAAGGGCAGGAACTTCAGCAGGATGGCATGAGCAGCTCCACCGGATGCCACCTGGGGAGAAACCAAGCCATAGGGGACAGACTCATCCCTGAAACTGCTGTGATGGAATGACCATTGCAACAGCCTGTGTCACCTGAGGGCCCACAACACTTGCTCCTGGCTGAACATGGCTGAATCTGCATTTTAAAAAATCTGTACTCTGAATCTCTCCCATCCTGCACTCAGATG
>NW_007757908.1:6168-6785 GCF_000696425.1 Galeopterus variegatus | reverse complement strand
AAAAGGTTTGCAGTGCTTGGAGAATTCATATGGATTATGTCATGCATCACAACACACTTCAGATAAAATAAAAGGAATTAGGAGCAGATAATTTCTTCTCCTGAGGCCATTTATGGTGCTTACATTTCTAGCTCTTTCTCTGTCTAGTATTTCACCTCAAAGAGTCAAATTCAACATCAACCACCATAGCTTAAACTTTCCCTAACCCCAAATGTTAATTAAAGCAGAAAGCTTGAGGCAGGACTTTTCTAAGTAAAATTGAATCACTTTAGCTGCTTATGTTCTTGATATTTCAAGTGTCTTATACCTGGATTCGGCACATTTATATTTTTTAACTAAAATATTTTTATTTTCTGCAACCATTTGAGATTTATCTAGATTTTAAAAATGTGATTTCCTTAGTTATTAGACGTATTTAATTCAATACCTTTAAAATGAATTAGAATGTTTTCCACCAATTTTTTTTATATTTCTCAATTCTTTCCACAAGTTGAATGATTGCATAGCATATATGTCCTTGTAAATCAACATTTTTTACTCAAATACTATGTTTCTAATTTAGTAGGCAACAAAAATAGCTTGAACAATTTCAAAATTTATCTTCTAACTACAAGAAT
>NW_007757908.1:0-1377 GCF_000696425.1 Galeopterus variegatus | reverse complement strand
AAAAAAAAAAAAGTACCTTCTATGTGACTGCTATTTTACTGTTAATGATTTGAAACAAGAATATCTGCCCCTATGAAGAAGATGGTGAATTAATGAACCAGATACAAACTATTTGGTTCCAAAAGTTGATGCTTTAAATTATACCCTCTGGCTAAAAGTTAAAATTTTTGGAATAGCAAACTTGACCCAAATGCAGTCTTAACAATTTGTGAAAAAGAAATAATCTTGTCCCCTACCACACTTCTTTCCACTATGACAGAATTGATTTGATAAAAATAAAATCTAATTTTGCCCCAGATTTAAAAGTTTCTAAGTCCCCCAAGTGATTCTCAAAACCCCGATGAGGTTTTTACTTGTCTTTAGACAGAAGAGAACAAAAGGACAATGTCACAAATTGTGCATAAAACAAAATGTGTTTAATTAATCAAACTATCTTGTATTTTTACATTATTTTCTACTATTGTGGTTTTAAAGTGACTTTTCAGTTTTGAAATAATGGTGCTAATAAAGGTTTTGTTATTTTCTAATCTTACTTGCAGAACTGCAAAACTGACAGTCATATAGGGTCTCTCTCACTTTCTTTTCATTTCTATTTTTTCCTTACTTTTTTAGCTTCTTTCTCTCTCTCTTTTATTTTTTATTTTTTACTTATCTGTTCATTCTAATTGTTGTAATCACTAGCCTAGAAAATGAAATTGAAGATCCCTAACATGATTCTCAAGGGCTCATATTTTCAGACCAATTTTCCGTAATTTCTAAACACCTCTATACCATTCAGCAACATCCATCTCTTTCTCTTCTGTTCCTTTGCATTTGCTATTGCTTTTTCTGAAGTGTAAATGATACTTTCATATTTAAATGACACCTCTATCCATCCCAACATCTCAAACATATTTAAACATCCTTCCTCTCTAGTCTCTTGGTACAGCCTGTAATTGCATTTATCACACTGAATTTTTATCTTTTTGCATTGCAGTACTTCTGTGACTGGACTAACCACATTGCATTCTAATTTGCTAATGTGCTTGGCTGCCATAGCATGGTGAGCTCCTTGCGTGTTGGAGCCATGTCTAATTCATTCTCACATTTCCATCCTCTAGAGTATAATGCATGCAATAGTCATTTAATTATAATTTCATACATGAATTCCAGAATTCCTGAATGAATGAATGACTCATCATAGCTACCACTAGCTCTGACAAGGTTATCATGAATGTAGCTTATTTGTTAATTATACAAAGATGGGATTTAAATGTTTACATTATTGGTTCAGAGATTTTCGACTCTGCCTGTCCTTCATAATCACTTATGGAGCTTTACAAAATCCGTGTTTGGTCCTTAGTCTTAGAGAACATGATCTCTTGTTTTGGGTGGTCT
>NW_007757907.1:0-6785 GCF_000696425.1 Galeopterus variegatus | reverse complement strand
ATTTTTGTTTTCATTTGATAGTTATCTGTAGACACAAATGGAGTCTTTAAGGTTTTTTTTTTATTGTGATGAAATATATGTAACAACTTTTGCCATTTCAGTTGTTTTTAAGTATACAATTCAAAGGCATAATTTACATTCACTGTTGTGTAACCATCACCACTATATATTTCCAAAACCCTTTTGTATCATTCTAAACAGAAACTGTGTAAACATTAAGCAATAACTACCTATTTCACCCACCCCCTGGTGCATGGTAATTTCTTATCCACTTTTATTTCTCTATGCATTTGCCTACTTTAGGTGTAAATCAAATCATATCATATTTGTGTTTTATTTCTTACATCTTTTTGTCTGTCTCATTTTACTTAGCTTAATGTTTTCAAGGATTACCCATGTTACAGCATGTATAGAACTTCATTGCTTTTTTTATGGCTGAATAATATTCCATTGTATGTATGGACACATTTTGCTTGTCCATTCTTCTGTTGTTGGACATGCATTATTTCTACCTTTTGGCTATTGTGAATGATGCTGCAGTGAATACTGGCATAGACCATTTGTTTAATCCCTCTTTTCAATTCTTTTGGTGTATTCCTGGACTATTTTTTTAATCCCTCTTTTCAATTCTTTTGGTATATTCCTTGGAGTGGAATTGCTGAATCATATGGTAATTTTATGTTTAGTTTGGTGGCTGCACAATTTTGTATTCCCATCAGCAATCAATGAGGGTTCCAATTAGGCATCCACATCCTTACCAACACTGGTTATTTTCCATGTTTTTAGTTGTAGCCATCCTAATAGGACATGGGCAGTGGTACATCTCTGAGATTTTGATTTGCATTTTGTCAATAACTAATGGTGTGAAACATCTTTATGTGAGCTTATTGGCCATTAGTCTAGCTTCTTTGGAGAACCACCCTTGCATTCGTTGGATAAATCCCACTTGCGGATATTGCCTAGTTCTTTAATATGCTATTAGATTTTGTTTGCTAGTGTTTGGAATTTTTGCATGTATATTCATAAAGAATATCTGTAATATTCTTTTCTTGTGACAGACATTTTATCTGGCTTTGGTATAAAGGTAATGTTGGCCTCATATAATAAATTATGAAATATTTTCTCCTCTTCAATTTTTTGAAGAGTTTGAGAAGGATTGGTGTTAATTCTTCATTAAATGTTTGGTAGAATTTGCCACTGAAGCCATTTGATAGTGGACATTTCTTTGTGGAAGGTTTTTGACTATGATTTAATCTTTCTACTTGTTATAGGTCTGTTAAGATTTTCCATTTCTCCTTGAATCAGCTAAAATAATTTGTGTATTTATGTGACTTTATCTATTTAATTTTAGTTATATAATTGTCAAATGACTGCTAGTCATGTGTTTGACTTCTTAAGAAACGTAAAGATTGTTTCCAAAGCAATTGCACCATTATATACTGCCAGCAACAGTATATGAAAGTTCAATTGTCCTTGTCAACACTTGCCAGCATCAGCTTTTTAAAATATTTAATTTAATTTATTCTAATATGTGTGTAGTGATGTCTCATTGTAGTTTTATTTTGCATTTCCCCAGTAATTAATGATTTTTAGCATCTTTTCATGTAATTATTTTCCTATTTTATTTTAACAGTTCTTTCTAGCTGGTCTCATGGATCCCAACACATATCCTTAAAAATAAATTATTTCCTATATCTTAACCAACCTGTCTTCTTTTTATGTTATTTTTGCTGTCTCCCACTATGCCTGTTGCCATAATAAGACTTGAAATATTTTGTACAAAAATCTATTTCTTTATCAATTATCCGATTCAGAGTATTTGGTCTCTACTTTTCAATTACATTTCTAACCTTTGTACTTTGTATTTTATAGTAATAATTCTGTGCTCTATTCCAAGAAGAAAGCATAGCACACATACTTAATTGAATTTTTTAAATGAAATCTCCCAACTCTGTGGGAGAAGCCAAAGTCAGGGCTTCTGAATCTAAAGGCATTTTGGAGTTTATACAGTAACAACTGAAAGCTATGAGGAAAGGAGAGGTTAAGAACAGGTTAGCCCTATCCACACAGTTCTTCCTTAATCCAAAACTGCATGTAATGACAAACAAAATTTAGGAAATAAAAATTTAGAATTGCAGCATATCAATATTAAGTCAGTGGTATTGAATGCATAACATTACACAAAGGTTCAATTACCTTTCTGGTTTAGTTTTGGCTTATAAGGATTTAGGATTGAAAATCCTATCAAATGGGATAAAAATTCCAACTACCATTTTTCCGTGTTAAGGTAATCCATTGTTTATATGGATAAAATTTATTTGTAGTGCACTAATGCCTGTCTTGATCGCAATTGAAATATCAGGTCAACTGTGTCGGTATGGGTAGGCCATAGAAACTTGCATTGCCTGCCGACTTAAACCCAAACAGGCATTTTATTTTTTTTGCTACCCATCTTACAAATATCTTACAACATAGTAAACATAATAAAAATAGTAAACATTCAGTTTAATTAGCTGCTTAATTTTAGGCTGCTAATGTAGGTAAATCTACCTAAAATTTACCTATATGAGCTGTACCAAAATGTTAAATTCTTTGAATAATTTTGGTAATTTCTGTTTTTAACTGCCTCTACGTGCACAGGTATCTCAGGGTTTCCTGGTCAATAATCACTATGGTAGGGTTTTATTGGGACCACAATTAACACCAGTTTTTTGTTGTTGTTGCTGTTCCCTGATTTGTATCTACTTGATTAGTAGATGGAGGAATTGAATCATCACAAAAATGAATTTAAGTTATCAGCTCTGTATGGCTGAACTTCAGAAAGCAGCTGGTCTTATAGCCACTAATATATCCCTACATGTTAAATAAGCTGGTTAAAAGAACCTATAAAAACTACAACATATTTATGAATAATCAGGGTATAACAATAAAACTAAGGGTAGAATGTAAAAATATGTACATCATAATGTTAAGTGCACTTCTAAACCCATACATATAAATTAAAAGCACAAATACAGAATAAAAAGCATATCTATCATATAATAGACTTGAGAGTGATATTACTATTGCTGTTTTTAGAAATAAAGCCTCTCTATATAGATAAACCTTTTTTTAAGTACAAATAACATCATGCTAATTAGGTTGATAGAATTTTATTCTAAATTAAAGAACAGAAAATTTTCTCTAATTATTTGGTTTGTAGCACCTGACAACAAATTTAGTTATGATTCCACAGGGTCTGTGTTCCAAGGTCAAACAGTTATATGTAAAATAAACACCATGACCATGGGATAGAGTTGCTAGGTCTGTCTCTTCTGCAAGGGCATCTCTATGGGCATATCTCCAAAATTTCTTGATTTGGAGAACCATCCTTGCATTCCTTGGATAAATCCATCTTGTCCATAATGTATAAACCTTTTAACGGGCTGTTAAATTTGTTTTGCTAGTATTTTGTTAAAAATTTTTCTACATATTTTCATCAGGGATATTGACTCATAATTTCCTCTATTTGTAGTTTCCTTGTCTTGCTTCAGTATCAGGGTAATATTGCTCTCAGAATCAGTTTGGAAGTATTCTCTCCTCCTCAATATGTTGGATTACAATTTGGACAAAATATGTTCTTCCATCTCTTTCCTTTCAACCTATATGTGTCATTAAAAGTAAATTAAGTCTCTTGTAGATTGTTTTATCCTTTCAGCCACTCTGTATCTTTTAATTAAAGAATATAATCTATTTATATTTATTTATTAATTATTGGAATATAGTTGATTATACATATCTGTAGGGTACAGCATTGAATATCAGTAACTGTCTACAATATGTGGTGATCAAAGCAGGATCATTAATATATTCTTCATTATACAGTGTAATCAATTTTCATGGCCCTTTACGAATTCCTCCCTTTCCTGCCTTTCTCTACCCTTTTCCCACCTCTGGTAACCTCAGTTCTGTTTTCTTCTTTTAAAAGTTCAATGTATTATTGTGATTGATTGTCTTTCCTTCTTTCCTTCCTTCCTTCTTTCCTTCCTTCCTTCCTTCCTTCCTTCCTTCCTTCCTTCCTTCCTTCCTTCCTTCCTTCCTTCCTTCCTTTTAATTAACTCCCACGTGTAAGCAAGGACATATAATATTTCTCTTTCTGTGCTGGGCTTAGTTCAGTTAACATAATTTTCTCTCAGTTCATCCATGTTGCTGCAAAAGACAGTATTTCATTCTTTTTTATGGCACAGTAGGATTCCATCATAAAAATATACCACATTTTCTTTATAGAAAGGTAAAATTCAAATGTTTTTGAATTACACTTTGTACTATTTTCTTCATAAATTTAATTTTCTTTCTTCCTAAAATATCTATGGTCAATTTGATTATATCATGCTCCTTCTGTATGTTTTCTAGGAGGGTTATGTTTTCTTTAATAAAAGTTCATTTCCTCTAACTTGATAAATAACACGAAAGGAATGGCAGTTAGATGTGTATAATCAGTTCACTGATACAAGTAGAACAATAGATCTTGTTCACTCCCTGTTTTTAAGTATGCCTATATACAAGTGACCAGGTTTACACAGACAGAATGTGTAGTAAAGCTTGTGAACACAGTTATATGGATAGTGCAAAAGACAGAGAAGCATGGAACTGAATACAAAACAGCAATCATGTTAAATTGTAATCTTTCAAGGTTGGAATTACCTGAATAAAAGGCTGCTACTGAAATTATTAAATTATTATACTTTAATGTCTTTTGGATGGCATTTTCCAGCATTATTGAGGTATAAATGACCAACAAAGGTTATATATATTTAAAGTGTACAGCGCGATGTTTCAATATACATCTACATAGTGAAATGATGACCACATTCAAGCTAGTCAAAATATCATCACTTTTCATAGGCTTGTGTGGTTTTTTTTGGTGAGAGGGACTCCCTCAGAAAATTTCAAGTTCACAATATAGTGTTATAAATGCTTCTTATGCATTTATTGAGGTGATCACATATAATTGTTATTCTTCATTCTGTTAATGTTGTGTATCACACTTGTTGATTTGCATATGTTGAAACATCCTTGCATTCCTTGGATAAATCCATCTTGTCCATAATGTATAAACCTTTTAACGGGCTGTTAAATTTGTTTTGCTAGTATTTTGTTAAAAATTTTTCTACATATTTTCATCAGGGATATTGACTCATAATTTCCTCTATTTGTAGTTTCCTTGTCTTGCTTCAGTATCAGGGTAATATTGCTCTCAGAATCAGTTTGGAAGTATTCTCTCCTCCTCAATATGTTGGATTACAATTTGGACAAAATATGTTCTTCCATCTCTTTCCTTTCAACCTATATGTGTCATTAAAAGTAAATTAAGTCTCTTGTAGATTGTTTTATCCTTTCAGCCACTCTGTATCTTTTAATTAAAGAATATAATCTATTTATATTTATTTATTAATTATTGGAATATAGTTGATTATACATATCTGTAGGGTACAGCATTGAATATCAGTAACTGTCTACAATATGTGGTGATCAAAGCAGGATCATTAATATATTCTTCATTATACAGTGTAATCAATTTTCATGGCCCTTTACGAATTCCTCCCTTTCCTGCCTTTCTCTACCCTTTTCCCACCTCTGGTAACCTCAGTTCTGTTTTCTTCTTTTAAAAAAAGAAATCAAGAAAGCAAGCCAATTTACCACGGGCATCAAAAAACTAAAATACCTAAGAATCAACTTAACCAAGGAGGTGAAAGATCACGACAATGAGAAATATAAAACACTACTGGAAGAAATTAAAGAGGATACAAAAAGGTGGAAAGACTCTCCATTCTTGGATTGGAAGAATTCGCATTGTGAAAATGTCCATATTATCCAAAATATTCTACAGATTCAATGCAATCCCCATCAAAATACCAATGATGTTCTTCTCAGAAACAGAAATGTATTAAATACTGGCATAAACACAGAATGCTAATTCCCCAGTGGGCATTTATGTGGAATTATGCCTGCTGTATGTAAGGATATTTTAAGTGAAATTCATATAATAGTGCATAGTTATTAGTCTTTAGTAAGGGGGAGAAATATTGTAAGCGTTTAGTATGCACATATATTTATATAACTTGCAGAAGACCTTTATGCGAAAGGTACATTACCTGTGTTATAGATGAGCAGATGAATCATGGATTGGTAAAGGGAACATTCCATGTTCAAGTATTAAGTATCCAAAGAGAGGTTCAAATGAGGCACAGAAAGGCCGAAAATTAAACATGGGTACATATTTTGTACATCACACGGTGATGGTTTCTCATTGGGAGCCATCTCTGTTCCCTCATTCCTACTCTCTTGTTACATCCGGAAGCTCAGGATGAACTCTCTGATTTCCTCCAACAGGAATGATGAAACTGAATGAGGGAAATGAGTGCTGAAGCCACTTTTGTCCTGTTGTACTTCTCAGAGTTCCCAACCCTCAAGGTGCCCCTCTTCCTGCTGTTCTTGGCCATCTACACAGTCACTGTGTTTGGAAACTTGGGAATGATTGTGATCAGCAGAGTCAGTCCCAAACTCTACACCCCCAATGTAATTTTTCCTCAGCAATTTACTCTTTCTTGATACTTGTTACTCCTGTGTTGATGACATATCCACATACTATATACTCAGCACTAAAAAGGAACAAAGTACTGATACATGCAGCAACTCCAGCGATCTGGGATGGATCTCAAGGGAGTTATGCTGAGTGAAAAACGGCTGATCTCAAGAGGTTACATACTGTATGATTCCATTCATACAATATTCTTGAAATACAA
>NW_007757906.1:6106-6786 GCF_000696425.1 Galeopterus variegatus | reverse complement strand
ATGATGATTTCCATTCCTTTGGGTATATACCCAGCAGTGGAATTGCTGGATCATATGGCAGGTCTATCTGTAGTTGTTTGAGGAAACTCCATGCTGTTTTCTGTGATGGCTGCACCGATTTACAGTCCCACCAACAGTGTAGGAGGGTTCCCCTTTCTCCATATCCTCACTAGCATTTGTTATTCTCTGCCTACACTTTGTTTTTAATGAGTCATTTTTTTTAAAAAAATGTATCTCAGGGCTAGCTGGATAGCTCAGTTGCTTAGAGTGTAGTGCTAATACCACAGTCCAGGGTTCAATCCTTGTACCAGCCAGCCGTTATAGATAAATAAACAAATAAAATGTGTCTGTTTTTTTCCTAGTCAGATATTACTACTGAAAAGGGTTAAACGTTTTGGAGTAAGCAGCCTTTTTGAGTAATTTACTAAGTGTTTCTGAATATCTCCGTTGTATGTACCGTTTCTCCTCTTAGTCTCCCTCAAAACTTCAGCAAGCCTTTCTCTAGGCTGCCACTAATCTAATGCCTGTTTGCTCAGTATTGTCGGGGCCTCTCTCACAGTTAGGGAAACGCAGACCTGAGAGCTCAGTTTCCTCTAGGAAGGTTCTTGACATTGGGCCAGGAAACCGAGGACCTGCACAGCAGTGGCATGCCCATCAAACACAGCCACATTAGTTTTACT
>NW_007757906.1:0-784 GCF_000696425.1 Galeopterus variegatus | reverse complement strand
GGGTTAAGATCCCCTTACCGGTCATCTTTAAAAAAAATAAAATAAAATAAAAATAAAAAAAAAGTTTGGAAGTGGGGGAGAAATCACTGTTTAGAAAAATACTTAGAGCTTCGACTTACAGGAAGACGAAATTGATGTACTTGTCCCTATTTTTCCCAATAACTATAACTAAAAACCCCAGACATTGTATGAAAACAAACATAAGGGGACTCTGAAAGGTAGAGAGAAGAAGGAACACCCACTAGTGACCTTGGGACTCAAGGAACAATACAGCAGTGCGCCCCCTGACTCAGACTTGGAGCTGAAGAAGCCAGCAACCACGAAATGCCAATGGGCACAGACAATAAAAGCCCCAACAAAAGCCAGTTCTCTGTAGTCAAAAGACAAGGAAAGAGGCAGCTTAGCAAGATGGAAAACTTTGAGACAATAACTGTTCTACTGCAGCCAAACACCACAGAGAAAACTACCCCCACTCCAACCCAGGCCAGTAAAGGCTGAATAAGGGACCCTGCACTTCTACCCCCCACTGTTAGCTGGCTGGTGGTGTCAGAGGAGGCCTAGTGGAGAAGAGTCAGGACTTTCACCATTGCCCAGTCTTAAGGAAGCCACCCAGGCCACCCCCTTCCCCCCTGCACACAGGTGATGTCAGTAGAGGCCTTGGAGGGAACAGTGAGGAGGCACTCCTTCCTACCTCTCCAGCCAGGAATGTATCAGTAGAAACCAAGTACAGAGCCTAATGCTAAGTGGGGTTTATTCCAGGAAGGCAAATCTGGATCAAATATTT
>NW_007757905.1:5745-6786 GCF_000696425.1 Galeopterus variegatus | reverse complement strand
TAAGTTACTTTGAGAAATTTTATACACCTCATCATTAATATAGGTTATGTGATAAAATATATATTCATTTATTTGTTATTTTTGATGTTTCCTAACTGAACTCAAATAATCGAATGTAATGACAGGATTTATTCTAGGGAATTCACTTCAGAAAAGATGGAATAAAACGAACCAAATTTGTCCTTCTGGCTGAAACAATTCAAAGGGAGATAAACTATATGATATTTTAGATTTCAAAACACTGATCACAAGGCAATGACTATTCCTGAGATATGGGAAATAAACCTGATGGGCCCTGTGATTGTCCTAGCTTACTGCCTTGAGAGAGTTTTCAGGCCAGCATGCAGGGAAGGGGATCCCAGGTGGAGCCCAGGGGACTCCTTGAATTATGGAAATGCATTTGAGCATCTAATGAGATAGATGCAGTTTTGCAGAAAAGGGTACCGAAGGGGAGAGAGATAGGGTATAGAGATAGACCTCTGGAGACCTACATAAGGCACCTTTGGAGTATTTGGCCAAAGGTTGATCAGAACATTATAAATGAAGAAACTATCAGAAGCTCATGAAAGAATCACAAGGAATGATTAAAGATAAGCATATTGGACACTAACCCAGGGTTGGAATGGTGATTGTTTCCACCAAACAGACTAGAAAAACCCATTATCTAAAAGCATTGACTGGAATACTCAGGAAGGTCTCATTTGAATAGAGGGGAGTAACTAGCCATGGACTGATTGCTACTCCTGTCCCACCTAACAGAAAGATAGAAAGATAGATAGATAGATAGATAAATTAATTAATTAATTAAGTAAGTAAGTAAGTAAGTAAATAAATAAATAAACAACAAGACTAGGGAGGATGAAACTGTTTTCAACTAACAAAACTGTGCTTTAAGAAAAATGATCAAGAATATAGAAAAATATATTCAGCAACCGAAAAGGTAAACTTCACAATGTCAAGGATCCAATTAAACATTACCAGGCATATAGAAAAGAAGAAAAACATGAGGCATGATGAAAAGAAAAATCACTCCATCAAAAG
>NW_007757905.1:0-286 GCF_000696425.1 Galeopterus variegatus | reverse complement strand
CATTTCAACCTATGATTCTGTAACAGATCTGAAAGAAGACATATTGTCCTTGTGAAAATATTAGATGTGCTTTGAGGTCCATCTTGCAACACGTAACATATAGAATCCCATCTCTCATTGACACTAAGTGTAATTACCTTCCACTATCTTAAAAACCATATTTCCTGACTTAGCTGTAGGCTAAAACATCTGTGGTGCTTCTTAACAGTTATTATGGTTCCCCATCCATGACCCTATTATACAGTCTACTGAAATCTACTTGCACAATGTAGATTTAATGACTCTC
>NW_007757904.1:6184-6786 GCF_000696425.1 Galeopterus variegatus | reverse complement strand
TTAATATCATTAAGATGTCAGTTATTCTCAAATTGGTCATAGATTCGATGCAATCTCAATGGAAATCCCAGAAAGCTATTTTATAGATACTGACAAACTGTTTCTAAAATTTATATGGACTGGCAAAAGACCTAGAGTAGCTGACAGAATACTGAAGAAGAACAAAATTGGAAGACTCACATTGTTGGATTTCAAGTCTAAGTGTGTATATGTATGAGTGTATATATGTAATATGTATATATGAGTGCACACACACACACACACACACACACACGGATAGATTCATTTTTAGGTATTGGCCTGTACAATTGTAGAGATGGCCAGTCCAAATCTTCAGCATAGAACAGTAGATTGGAGATATAAAGATGAGCAGATGTTGCAGTTCAAGTCCAAAAGCAGTCCGAGGGCAGAATTCTACCTTCCTTGGGGGACATCGTCTTTTTCTCACAAGACCTTCAAGTGATTGGATGAGGCCCATACATATTACGCAGGGTAATCTGCATTACTCAGAGTCTACTAATTTAAATGTTAATGTCATCTAAAAAATACTTTCACATAAATCTCCTAAATAGTGTTTGACCAAATGTCTGGGTAAAGGTAAT
>NW_007757904.1:0-1262 GCF_000696425.1 Galeopterus variegatus | reverse complement strand
TGGATCCTATGCTCCTCTTTTTGTTAACAGTTAACATTACAAAAATTTCATGGAACAAACTCCAATATTAAGTGTCATACAAAAGTAAGTATTTAATTATTCCTTAAACTGTGAGTGGGCTATCAACTCAGCTGGGGATACCTTGTCTGTCTGTGTGTGTGTGATTTTTTTCTCCTACTAGGATCTGAAAACTAGTATAGACGTGTTCTTCTCCTTGTGTTGAACAGAGGTGAAAGAGGACAAGTAGAAAGAGGAAAGGCCTCTTGAGTTCTAGGTTTACAATTAACACACCATCAATTTTCTTGCATGCCGCCTTCCATTGACCATTTCCAAAATCAAGAGTCAGGGAAATGTTCTCCATTCAAAGTGAAAGGGAACTTTACATTTTTCAATGAATGTGGTAACAGAGAAGGCAGAAAATTAAGACCAGGAACACAATAACAGTATTTTTATTCACTTTCTCTCCCTTAATCCTGCAACAATACCTGATACATAGAAAGTATTCAATAAACTTCTGTTAAATGAAAGAATGAGTGAATTTGGCTAAGTGGATAGATGTTTCACTTTCTGAGTTTTTGGTAGAGAGATGCAGCTGTATCTATTTTGCATTTAAAAGTTTTAATGACTTAGAACCTTCCTAACATTGTTATATCATCTTCATGACTCCTGACTGAATAAAGTCTTAGTGGCATCCACAAAATACATTAAGTTCCCAGTGTTGTGATCATATGATGTGTATAAGAACATAGTTATCTCTATAAAAATATTTTTTTCTGATTATTTTTATTTTGGAATTTTTTCCTCAGAAAGACTGTGTGTAATCACCTTTCATGTTTTCTTTTGAGCTTCATTGACTTCACTTCATGTTGTGTTACCTCTTTTCAGAAAATTATCTCACCATTTATAGGATGTCAATTAATAGAATTCTTACATTGATTTTTTGTCTAAAAAATATTTTATGTTGTTCTTGTTTTTTATTTTCTTTCAAGTGCAAGAAATAGCAGAACTGCTTGAATTACTATGACTTAAATTTTTTCTCAACTGCATTTTGAAATTTTGATTAAAAAAAAGTCATAGAATGAATACATAGAAATACACTCATGCCTTTCAGAGCTGACAAAGATAAAGATAATAAGGGCTCATCAGATGATTTCTGAGGAAGTATCATTGTTTAGGTTTTAAAATCAGAGAGGACTGAGGGGTAAAACAAGAATTATACATTTGCTACCTGTAGTGGATTCTGTGGTACATTAACTAGATTC
>NW_007757903.1:0-6786 GCF_000696425.1 Galeopterus variegatus | reverse complement strand
TGTGCCCCAATGTTCCCCTGGTGGAGCACTGCCCACTCTCCAAACACTTCCCATGGGATGGTCTATACACCAGGCCCTTGGGATGGTTCACAAGCTTCTGAGTGGCTCCTTGTTTCTTTTGCTATGACTCATCCCTCCTATGTGGTACAGAGGAACCCTGTTAGTGGTCCTGCTTACCTGTGGGCCACCAAGGCTCTCTTCTCCACTGCTGCCTCCAAGCAACTTCATAGGAAGGGCACAGCAGTGGCTTTTGCCAGCTCTTGCTCCATGTGGTCACCAGCTCCAGCCCTAAAGCAGCTGGGATTCGAAATGGTGGGAGGGGTCCTTTCTTTCTCTCATTGGAGCTTCTCCTGCCTTCAGGAACTCTGTAGGTATTTCCTGTTCTTCCCCTGAGCTCTAGCAGCCCCAAATTAGCTGTCATTGCTTTTTAATAGTTGTAAATTGGTTGATTTGTGGGAAAGAGTGATGCTGGTGACCGTCTATTCCGCCATCTTGACCAGAAGCCTCCTGAATATTTTTTTAATATTATAAATGTTGTATAACATAATTTTGCTCATAGAATGATCAAAAACCTTGATAATTAAATACATAGTTTTAGAAACTTTAAAAATAGTGGGGTTAAAGAATAAATTAAAATTGTGTCTACCTGTAATATAGTGTATTGCACATGAACTCACCTATGCATCTCACTTTGGGGATTTTGTTTACTCCTGCAACTTGCCATGAGAATGTTGTATCCTGGATAATCACTGCCCTTTAGCTTTGGCTCCAGATCAGCCACAATCCAGAGTCTGGAGACAATCTCAGTGTCCTGCAGTAGGACCATCCATCTGAGCCCTGCATCAATAAGCTTCATGATTGTTGCCATACACATTCATAAACATGAAAATAATCGCTTAATGTTTGTAAATTGGTTGATTTGTGGGAAAGAGTGATGCTGGTGACCGTCTATTCCACCATCTTGACCAGAAGCCTCCTGAATATTTTTTTAATATTATAAATGTTGTATAACATAATTTTGCTCATAGAATGATCAAATACCTTGATAATTAAATACATACTTTTAGAAACTTTAAAAATATTGGGGTTAAAGAATAAATTAAAATTGTGTCTACCTGTATTAGAGTGTATTGCACATGAATTCACCTATGCATCTCACTTTGGGGATTTTGTTTACTCCTGCAACTTGCCATGAGAATGTTGTGTCCTGGATAATCACTGCCCTTTAGCTTTGGCTCCAGATCAGCCACAATCCAGAGTCTGGAGACAATCTCAGTGTCTTGCAGTAGGACCACCCAGCTGAGCCCTGCCTCAATAAGCTGCATGATTGTTGCCATACACATTCATAAACATGAAAATAATCGCTTAATGTTTTGAGCCACTGAGCTTTGTGTGGTTATATATGTATATGCCCATTTTTCCCCATAAATGAGGCAAATCTCACTCTTTTTGTTAGTGTTTATTTTCAAGTTTTTCTTAATATCTTCACAAATTGACTAAATATATCTATGCCATCAGTTTTAATAAAATAGAGCTATTTGTATTGGTGATGTGTTAATAATATGCTGTCACCTTTTATCCAGGCAGTCAGGTTAGTAAAGTTGGTTAGCTCAGCCTGAGGGTAGAATAGGTCTCCTTTGGTCATAGAATTTAATCCCTGTGTCCTCCTGCTTCACCACTTATCTAGTACCTAGATTGAGAGAGATGGTATTTGGTATAAGACTGTTAGGAACAAAATAGGAGACTATGGCCATGTTGTTTTGTTTGGGTTTTCTTTTTTCCTACCCTAAAAATGTCTGGTTGTCCCCCTTAGCACATGATTGGGTCAGATCAAAATTATAAATTGATCAGAACTTCATCTTCCAGGTATGTCCTTTCCTTGTTGCTTAGTGATCTTACCTAAAGGTGTTGAAGCTTTCTCATTCTTTGTTAGAATTAGTAAAAATCTACACTCCATTAGGCCCAGCAGTTTGGGTTCAAGGACCATCACAAGTGCATAGAAGAGTCAGTCAAAAGCTCTGGCCCTGCAGTGTATGTGGTACCATTTCCTGGAAGACAGAGGATGGCACTGTCCATGTGGGCAGGAACTCTTCCTTGGGTGACTTTCCAATCCACATACCACTTCACTCAGCAAAGCACCTCCATCAACCACACTCAGACCCAGTTCCTAACACTGTGGGAAACCTCTATTCATACTCCTGAACTTCATTTCCTAAGGATCTGCTTCTTTCTTTTGAAAGTTTAGCTTTCCCAAACTTTTCTCTATGTCTCAAGGAAGCATTTGCCTTAATGCTACTCCATGTTCTAATTCAGGATTAGAGCTTCATCCACAGCCAGACATCTACATCCCACAGTCCCGACATTATCATGGCAGGTCCTGAACTCAAACCATCTGTGTTGAGGAAGGAGATTCACCACTTACAGATTGTGTGACAGTAAAGTTACTTAACCTCCATTAGTTTCAGTATCTGTAAACTGTGACAATTATAGTGTCTACTTCATAGAACTGTTTACAACTTAAACAGGGTAAAGTATGTAGAACAATACCCAGTTTGTAACACATGCTTCTATTAATTTTGTTGAAACTATTATTATAATATTTAGCAATATAATAATCATCATTATCATGAGTAGACTAACTTAGCAGAGACTCATGGAAAACAGTCGTAAATCTAAGTCAAGTATGTTTCATCCACAGCCACATTAGGGTCTAGGATGGGTTTCTTCACTAACTTGCTCACACCTCTTAAAATCCTAATTATTTCATCTGGATCTACACTAAACTGCTCAGAACTTTCATCACACCCACCAAGACCCATCCAATATATTTCTTCTCAACATCCATTATCAAAACTTTACCCTGTGAAAGGTTAACTTGTCATGTTGCTGTCTTTCATTCTCATTTAATCCTTATGCGGCATCTTTAATCTTTTCTCTATATTTCTAATACTTGTGTCATAATTTACAAACCTAATCCCAGGTTGTTCTCAAGTTTGACACGCTTCTCCTGTAATGCTGTTGTAAGTTTAATCTCTTGCTTTTTAGATTTCTATGCAAACAGATTCCTTCAACCATAGGCCCTTTTGAGACTTCAGAGCTATAAGGCAATTAAGAGCAAAGTAAATGTATATGTATGAGAGTAATTTGGTAAATTAAACTGTCATTTCACCTTTTTATGATGTCATCTCTTTTCTCTGGTTAGAGTTTCCAATTTGTGAGTACTTGATTTATTTAAACCATCTGTGACTTCTTCAAACACTTTCTTCCAAGTGTTTTTCTCCAAAAGTCAAACTCAGACTAACTGTATCTGGTGAAGTATGGCTGGTTCTTCTCTGATATTCTCCTCTCTCTAAACCCCATAGTTTCCTCTCTCTCAATATTGTTGTCTTCCATAGTACCAAAAGACACAATTCTATTGATGAGTAAAATCAGAAATTAAAAACTTGGAAGAGTACATAATTCTACAATTAATAGCCATTTAGATGTAGCCACAGTTTATTCAGCTGAGGCACCAGAAACTCAGATTTTCAGAAACAGCGTCTCAACTACATAAATCCTGATATAGCTCCAATGATGTTTCAGTCTCCCCAGTTAGCGATAGCTCTGTACATGCTTTACCTGTCGATTTGATTTCTGCGTTATTCCAAGTGGTAGGAAATTCCGTATATACAAATAGCCGACTCAGGGACAGCTGTCCATTTGTGGATCCCACCATATTTTAATGAATCCCATGCCTCATTTTCTTTCTTTCCTCAAATTTTAGTTGCTTTTTTTTTGGTTTTTATTTAAATTAATTTACTTTTATTTTATTTTATCAATATACAATGTAGTTGATTTTCGTGTCCCTTTACCAATTCTTCCCTCCCCATTCCCTCTCCCCGCTCCCATGCATCAACATCATGTCTGTTCACTTGTCTTAACAAGTTCAGGAAATTGTGATCGTTGTGTCTTCCCCCCCACCATCATTTACTTGTGCATTTATTCATTTATTTTTAGCTCCCACAAATAAGTGAGAACATGCAGTATTTCTCTTTCTGTGCCTGACTTAGTTCACTTAATATAATTTTCTCTAAGTCCATCAATTTTGCTGCAAATGGTGGTATTTCATTCTGTTTTATAATAGAGTAGAATTCAATTGTGTAGATATACCACATTTTCCATATCCACTCATCCGATGATGAACATTTAGGCCAGTTGCAACTCTTGGCTATTGTAAATAGTGCTGCAATAACCACGCAAGTACAGGTATCCCTTCAACATGATGATTTCCATTCCTCTGAGTATATTCCCAGCAGTGGGATAGCTGTGTCATATGGTACATCTCTCGGTAATTGTTTGAGGAACCTCCATACCATTTTCCATGAAGATTGCACCATTTTGCCGTCCCACCAACAGCATAGGAGGGTTCCATTTTCTCTACAACCTCGCCAGCCTTCATCATTCCTTTGGATATTAGTCATTCTAACTGGAGTGAGATGGTATTTCAAAGTGGTTTTGATTTACACTTCCTGAATCCTGAGTGATGTTGAGCATTTTTTTCATGTGTCTGTTGGCCATTCATAAAACTTCTTTGAGAAATGCCTATTCAGCTCCTTTGCCCATTTTTCAATTGGTTACTTGTTTTTTTGCTGTTCTTTTGAGTTTCTGGAATATTCTGGATATTAATTATTTGTCAGATGTATATTTTACAAATATTTTCTCCCACTCTGTTGGTTGTCTTTTCACTCTGTTGTTTATTTTGCTGTGCAGAAGCTTTTTAGTTTGATATCATCACATTTGTTTATTTTTCCTTTCCTTTGGTTGCCTGCACTTTTGGGGTCATATTTTTGAAGTTTGTACCCAATCCTACTTCCTGGAGTGTTTCACCTATGTTTTCTTTAAGGAGTTTTACTGTCTCAGGGTGTATATTTAATTCTTTAATCCTTATTGAGTTGATTTTGGCATATGGTGAGAGGTATGGGTCCAGTCTCATTCTCCTACATATGAATATCCAGTTTTCCCAGGACCATTTACTGCACAGGCAGCCTCTTCTCCAGAGTGTAGACTTGGTGCCTTTGCCAAAGATCAGATTGCTTTAGGTGTATGGGCTGATTTCTGGATTCTCCATTCTGTTCCATTGGTCCATGCCCATACTACCCAAAGTGATCTACAGATTCAATGCAATCCCCATCAAAATTACAATGACATTTTTCATAGAAATGGAAAAAAAAATAACAATTCTAACATTCATATGGAATAACAGGAGACCAAGAATAGCCAAAGCAATCCTGAGCAAAAAACAATAATTCTGGAGGCAAAACAGGTCCAGTCTCATTCTCCTACATATGAATATCCAGTTTTCCCAGGACCATTTACTGCACAGGCAGCCTCTTCTCCAGAGTGTAGACTTAGTGCCTTTGCCAAAGATCAGATTGCTTTAGGTGTATGGGCTGATTTCTGGATTCTCCATTCTGTTCCATTGGTCCATGCCCATACTACCCAAAGTGATCTACAGATTCAATGCAATCCCCATCAAAATTATAATGACATTTTTCATAGAAATGGAAAAAAAATAACAATTCTAACATTCATATGGAATAACAGGAGACCAAGAATAGCCAAAGCAATCCTGAGCAAAAAACAATAATTCTGGAGGCAAAACACTACCTAACTTTAAACTATACTGCAAAGCTATAGGAACTAAAACAGCACAGTACTGACATATTATTGTATTTTTTAACCAACATCATTGTATTGGTTCCTGCCCTTCCAAGTTACCTCTAGTAACTATGGTGTAAAGTAGCACTAATAAATTGATGGTTTATTTTGTGTTCTCCAAATGCTCTCATCACAAGGAAATGATAAATATTTGCAATTATGAATATTCTAATTATCCTGATATGATCACACACTGTATACATATATACATAGAAATATAAATCTGTACCCCATAAATATGTACAGTCAATATGTGTCAGTAAAAATAAACCAACCAGACAAAAACAGACAAAAATCAATTAAGGTAAATGGATGAAGAAATACATACCAAGCTAAGACTTGTGAAAAGAAAGCTGAAGCAGCTATGTTAACCTCAGGTAAAGCAGACACCAGACAAAAAACTTGTCAGGGGTAGATAGGGGCATCACATAATGACAAACATATCAAATCTCCAAGAACTCTTAATAGTCAAATCTCCAAGAACTCTTAATTCTTAATGTGTAAGTACCTTACATCAGAGCACAAAAATAATGACTGTCTAAAGTTGTGCTGTCTCACATGGTAACCACTAGCAGCACATTGCTACATAAATGTAAGAATTAATTAAATTAAAGACAGTTTCTCAGTTACACTAGTTATATTTCACATGCTCAATAGTCAATTGTGGCAAAATTCCACCCTATTGGACAACGCAAACATAGACATTTTCATTATCTTAGAAAAATATTTTGGTGTGCTCTGGTCTAAATGATGACCACTCACAGTGATACAGACAACAAGAATCTTCACCAACTATCAGTCCAGAAGGCTGTGGCGCCTTGGCTGGATCAAGTATTCTGGTTCTCAGAGCTGCCTTGGAGGGATTGTGGGGATTTAAAGAATGAGGATGGGCAGACAGATCTAGATCTGGGTCTTCTGCTTCTCAGCTCACCCCTGCCATTATGCCCTGCAGATTCCCATGTAGTCCCCTCTCCCCTGCTTTTCCAAAACAACTTCTTTGGCATCTTATATAAATCACAGAAACCATCACTTTATTACTTTCTGACCAATATCTGTTCCAGATAACTGGATGCCTATTAGTTTTTTCCT
>NW_007757902.1:6144-6786 GCF_000696425.1 Galeopterus variegatus | reverse complement strand
TTTTTAGGTACCAGGGATACAGTTGATTAAAATCAGACCATGTCTCTACTTTCTGGAGACTGCATCTAGAGAAGAAAATAGAAAATAGAAAATGAATAAATAAATACATTATAAAATGTAGATTTTTAATAGGTCTATGAAGAAAAATAATGCTAAGTGGATTGAGTGCTGGTTTAGGTAGAAGATCAGTTATTTGACCTGACTTGAAACAAACAAGTGATCAAACCCGGAGTACCTCAGGGAAGCATGTTCCAGGAAGCTGAAAGGGAGAGGACGGGATGGATTCCATAATTCCTGAGCTTCATGTTTGACTGGAGAATTTGAAGGCCAATGTATCTGGGGCTAATCAAGGTTAGAGAGGTAACCAGAGGCTAGGTCTTGTGGCAACTTCCAGACAAAAGAAAGAATTTAGAATTTGATTCCAAGTGGAAGAAAAGACATGAGAAATGAAAGCTAAGAGCAGAGAAGTGATGTATTATAATTTAAAGGAAGAAAAATTTTTCCTTTATTTTATAGAAAATTGATTTTTTTATTTTACTTATTTTACTAAAAAATAATACATATTTAATTACATTCTACAATTCTTTCAGTAAAAGTAAATATTAATAGACAATTTCTATATAGATAAATTATAAGAAAAAT
>NW_007757902.1:0-1206 GCF_000696425.1 Galeopterus variegatus | reverse complement strand
CCCTTAATCTTTCAGATCTCTGTATAACAATAGTGCCCAAATACACTTCCAGGATTTCCTTGGGTGCTTATTTGTTTTGAAACAAACCTGCAGGTGTCAGTTGTGATTAGCATATGTCCCATTATGACTAAATTAAGAGAGGAGAGGAGAGACCACATTGCATTGTGGGTGAGCATACGTGCTCTGTAATTTGTCCAGCTTTGAATTTATGCTCTGATATATATGTATGTATACACCTTATATACACACAAACACTATATATATATATATAATATATATATATATATATATTAGTTTTGTGATCTTGGATAACTTATATGACCTCTCCGTACCTCATTTTCCTTATCTGTAAAAACTGTGCAGTAGTAGTAATGAGTTACCACTTATAATTTTCATGAGATTTAGTATTTGTAAAGCACCTAGTGTCTGATACATGAGAGATTCTACATAAATGTTAAATAAGGCAAACTTGATCATGTGATTCAATGAAAAGATTTTTTTCCAGACAGTTAATTTAAATTTCACATCATTGATTTTTTTCTCTATTATAAAGATTTAATTAGTCCATATATGTAATAAGGATATAGTGCCTGATTTCATAGAAGCTACTCAATACATTGTATGTGTTATTACTCTTGTTATCATTGAGACAACTTAATTTTATTTACTGAAGATCAATATATTTAGTGCAGAAAAACCCCACTACATTATCGAATATGTCATAAATGATCAATATAGGTTAAAAATTATTACATGTTCGAAAAGAAAATATGTATATAATGCTTCAGGAAAAAAAGGAAGATGTCCAAAAGTAATTAGTAATAGAGAAGAAAGATGGGAGGTATAAAAAGAACAAACTACTTATTTCATACTTACTCAAAATCATGCCAAAAAAGTCAAAGAATGAAATGACTGAGCAACATTTACAAAATCATTATTGTGAATATGGCACAGTGAACAAAATAGTTTGATGCTCTGAATAATTAAATTGTTTTTATATCTCAAATTTAATTTGAAAAGAATCATTTGAGCAATGGAGAATGAGTATGCACCTCTTTTTATCAAAGCATGGATCAGAGAGATTTTTAAAGTTGTGCAAAATCTTGGAAGGTCCAACCATAATAGCAGCTCAGTCTAGTCGGCAGTAGTTGTTGAGGAACAGAAATTACCCAGATAGGATTTTCTTTCAAATTATGTCAATAGGCA
>NW_007757901.1:6533-6786 GCF_000696425.1 Galeopterus variegatus | reverse complement strand
ATGGTAATTGAAAGGTGGGGCCTTGAAGAGGTGATTGGATTCTGAGGACCATGCCTAGTGAATGGATTAGTAATGGTGGTCGTGGGTGTAGTTCTGAGGACTTAAAAAGGAGAGTGCATGAGAAGCTATCTCTCTCTCTGTTCCACCATTTTCTGCCATGTGAGACACCTGGGTCACTGAGACACCTGGGAACACCACCAGATAAGTGTTCTCTGGACTTTGGACTTCTCAGCCTCTGAAACTGCTAAGAATA
>NW_007757901.1:0-1512 GCF_000696425.1 Galeopterus variegatus | reverse complement strand
GTCGCCAGCAATATAAAGGAACTCTTTACAAAAGTAGGGGCAGGGTGTAGGGAAACTACAGGTGTTGTAGGGAGGGGGTGTGGGGAGCTCCCTAGGCCTACAAGGGAGAGAGGAGGGAGGGAGAGGTCACCAGAACCTGGACAGACCTGCAGAGGGAGGATTCAGCAGCCCACAGAGACCTCCTGGGCCTAAGAACTCAGGTGAATTAGCATCCAGCCCCTCTCTCCTCCCTCCATGTGATCCCCTGCAGAGAGATCATCACTGGGATCCAGCCTCTTTGGAAGCCAGAGGGCAAGGGAGCCAATTCAGGTCCATGTACAGATCAGCTTCCTGGGGCACAGAATGGGGGGAGAAGAGTAGGGAGTGGCTCTGCGGTGGGGTAGGCAAGCCACAGATACCCAGCACAGAGGTGACTCGGTAGTGCTTAAATCTCAGACTTCTCAAAAATAACAGTTTGAAAAAGGGAAACTGTGAGGTGATGGATACGTTAATTTTCTTGATCGATGGTGATCATTTCAGTGTATACCTATATCGAAATATCAAGTTGTACACCTTAAATATATACAATTTTTGTTTGTCAATTATTCCTCAGTAAAGCTGAAAAACAAACAAACCACACTTCAGACTTCCTATCTCCTGTTCCTTTGCTCTTTCCATAATACCGTAGCTTAGACGCACTGAATCCTAATAGAGAATTCCAGAGACCACCTTTAGACCCACAACATCCCTCAGCATTAAACTTTAAGCTAGTTTCCTAAAAACTTTACTGTGGGTATTAGCCTGTACCAAAGGATAGACCAGCAATCCCATGGGAGCTGCAAATTAGACTGAGCCAGACAGCTGGCCGGTGGGCCAGGCCAAGATGGCAGGGCTGACAGGCTGAGAAAGCTCACTCTGAAATCCTCACTGGTTCTTGGCCAGACGTACCCTAGAGCCCTTAATACAGCTACAGTGGGCATTAGGCACAAGACTGGCAACATTTCAAGAAGAAAAGAATCCACTTTACTATCTTTTGCATCTGGCAATTAAAGTATCTTGAAAGAAAGACTCTGTCTCACAGCATTGTTTATAACTATACGGTTTGCACTTGGCTACCCTGGCTTGATTTTTATATAATGCCCCTGGCATGAGACTCCAGATTTTATGAAAAAGAAACATCTCTTGGGGCATTGGAGCATTCTACTTTGGATGAGTTCTTTATTCACCTTTGTCCTCAGTTCTCTGGGGGCGAAAGTTATAAAAGAATTCAACGACAGTGACCTCTTCTAAACCCAGGAGCTACGAGAGCAGTGTAATGAGAAATGCAAAACCCAGTGTTCTCATAGAACACAAGCTCACCCAGAGGTCATGGAGGAAGAATTCTTAGTTCCTGTCCTTGCAGAATTGTTTCCAGAGAAATGAAACTATGGTCACATGCAGCCCTTATGGTCTGAGTGGTCACGTTCCTGAAAGAAGCGTAACTACTAGAATCTACAGTGTCTTCACTCCAAGGTTGATAAAGCCAAACTCGCC
>NW_007757900.1:6221-6786 GCF_000696425.1 Galeopterus variegatus | reverse complement strand
AAGTGCTTTGAATACATTATTTCTAATCTTCCCAACAACTCCACAAAGTAGTTATTATTATGCCCATCTCATAGATGAGAGAAAAGCCTTGAAGAAGGTGAATAAGTCACCCAAGGCCACACAGCTAGAAGTGGAGGAGATGGGATCTGAACCCTAATGTAACTTGAAAGCTCCTTTCCGCCTCCTTCTCTGTACCCAGAAATGTGAGTCTGCTCTGTGCCATGAGCAGAGGGGGTTATTCACTATTCATTCACACATTCTTCCACCTACATTTACTTATCACCTACCATGTGCCAAGTACACCACGTTACAGTACAGGGGGAGACAAGCCATACACTCACTGCAACACTGAGGGACCAGAAGGAGAGGTGCAAATCTAACTACTGGGGGAAATCAGAGAAGGAGAATTCGTTGTGAGCTTCAATAAAGACTTCAGTCCACAGACTCTGAAAAAAATTAAAATAAAAAAATAAAGGGCATGACTCTGAAACTAGATCACATTTGAGATAATTCTAAAGCAGAGATGGCAGTAATAATCACACATGCCTGTGCCTGCAGTCCTTTG
>NW_007757900.1:0-560 GCF_000696425.1 Galeopterus variegatus | reverse complement strand
GGAGAGAAGCAATTCAGAAACTACAGAAAAAGGGTAAAGTCCTGCCTCACTCTGTGTTGCCTGGATGGTGTCCACGGCAATAATGGGCCTTTTGTATTTCCAAGCATTTATTGCTTGGTGTCTTTTCTTTGGCCCTTATAGTCACCCTGGAACATGCAAAGGAGTTGGCGCTTCAGTCATGTTACTGATTAATTGGGATCCAAAGAATTTAAGTGATTTGCTTAGGGCGTATGATGAATTAGTGATAGGACTGGGTAGGACTGGACCCAGAGCCCAGGATTCTTTTGCTCTTTCTCTCACTCTCTCTCACAAACATACATGAACCTATTCAATTAGATTCTTCTATTTTTACCCCTCTGTCAGCACCCACAATAGTCTCCATGTGTCTACATGTCTTTCCTCCCTTCCAAGGACCAGCTCTGCCCCTAGAACTAAGCTGTCTTCCTGCAGCAGCCCCCAAGGAAGAGCAGCAGGTCCTAGTGGACCAGTGCTGATGCTCCCTCCTCTCTTGGCTTCTCTTTCAGATCTCCAGGCCTTTGTCCTGAGCTCAGTAGAGCTCC
>NW_007757899.1:5765-6787 GCF_000696425.1 Galeopterus variegatus | reverse complement strand
GATGTATAATTTTTTTGATGTGCTGTCGTATTCTGTTTGCTAATAACTTGTTGAGAAATTTCGTGTCTATATTCATCCAGGATATTGGCCTGTAGTTTTCTTTTTTTGACATGTCTTTGTCTGATTTTGGTACCAGAGTGATGCTGGTCTTATAGGATTAGTTTAGGAGAATGGCCTCTGTTTCAATTTTTGGAATAGTTTGAAAAGAATTAGTATTAATCATTCTTTTAAGGTTTGGTAGAATTGAGCAGTGAAGGCATCTGGTCTTAGGCTTTTCTTTATTGAGAGACTGCTAATTATTGCTTCAATCTCATTGCTCATTATTTGTTTGTTCAGGTTTTCTGTTTCTTCTTGATTCAGTCTTGGTAGTTTGTACATGTCCAGAAATTTATCTGTTTCCTCCAGGTTTTCAAATTTGATGGTGTATAGTTGTTCATAATAGTCTGTAATGATTCTTTGTATCTCTGTGGTATTGGTTGTAATGTCTCCTTTTTCATTTCTGATTTTTGTTATGTGGGTCCTCTCTTCTTTTTTTAGTTAGTCTAGCTAATGGTTTGTGTAGTTTGTTTATGTTCTCAAAAAACCAACTTTTGTTGATCTTTTGTATCTTTTTTTTGGTCTCTATTTCATTTAGTTTTGCTCTGATCTTAATTATTTCTTTCCATCTACTAATTTTTGGAATGGATTATTCTTGTTTTTCTAGTTAAGGTGTTAGATTGTTTATTTGAAGTCTTTCTATTCTTTTAATGTAAGCACTTATTTCAGCAAATATTTCTCTTACTACCACTTTTGTAGTGTCCCACAGGTTTTGGTATGATGTGTCTTTATTTTCATTAATTTCTGAAATTTTTTGATTTCCTATTTAGTTTGTATTTTGACCCATAGGTCATTCAGGAGTGTGTTGCTTAATTTTCATTTATTTGTGTAGTTTTCAAAGTTTCACTTATTATTGATTTCTTGCTTTAATCTTGGTGGCCTGGAAAGATACTTGAAATGATTTTAATTTTAAAAAATTTGTTGAG
>NW_007757899.1:0-1219 GCF_000696425.1 Galeopterus variegatus | reverse complement strand
TTTTTCTAGTTAAGGTGTTAGATTGTTTATTTGAAGTCTTTCTATTCTTTTAATGTAAGCAGTTATTGCAGTAAATATTTCTCTTACTACCACTTTTGTAGTGTCCGACAGGTTTTGGTATGATGTGTCTTTATTTTCATTAATTTCTGAAATTTTTTGATTTCCTATTTAGTTTGTTTTTTGACCCATAGGTCATTCAGGAGTGTGTTGCTTAATTTTCATTTATTTGTGTAGTTTTCAAAGTTTCACTTATTATTGATTTCTTGTTTTAATCTTGGTGGCCTGGAAAGATACTTGAAATGATTTTAATTTTAAAAAATTTGTTGAGACTTGATTTGTGATGTAACACATGGTCTGTACTAAAGAAAGGTCTTTGTGCTGATGAGAATAATGTATATTTTGTGGTTGTTGGAAGACTTGTTCTGTAGATGTCTGCGAAATCCAATGGGTCTAAAGCATAGTTTACATAGTTTAAATCTTGTGTTTCTCTGTTGATTTGTTGCCTAGATGATCTGTCTGATGTTGAAAGAGGGGTGTGAGGTCCCCAAGTATTACTGTATTGGGGTCTATCTCTCTCTCTTGAAGTCTAATAGTGTTTGCTTTATATATCTGGGTGATTCAATGTTGGGTGCATAGAAAATATATTTATTATTTTATATCCTCTTGCTGGATACATCCCTTTACCATTATATGATGACCTTCTTTGACTCTTTTTATAATTTTGGCTTAAAGTCTATTTTAACCTATATGAGAATAGCTACTCCTGCTCATTTTTTGCTTCCATTTGTGTGGTATATCTTTTTCCAACCCTTCACTATTAGTCTGTGTGAGTCTTTACAGGTGAGGTAAGTTTCCTTTAGGCAACATATAGTTGGGTCTATGTTTTAAATCCATTCAGCCGGTCTATATTTTTTGAGTGGACAATTCAATCCATTTATATTTAAGGTTGTTATTGACAGGTATTGTCTTACTCCTGGCATTTTATTGATAATGTGATTGTTTTAAATATCTTTTGTTCCTTTCTTTCCCTTTTATTATTTATCTTCAGTGTTTGTGGTTTTTTGAAGTGGTAAGATATAGTTTCTTTCTCTTTCTCATTTGGATATCTGCTCTACCAGTGGGTTTTGTTCTTTCTTGTGTATTCATGGTGGTGATTAACATTTTTTGGATTCCAGGTGCAGGACTCTCTGGAATATCTTGAGGATTTCTTGTAGTGCTG
>NW_007757898.1:6323-6787 GCF_000696425.1 Galeopterus variegatus | reverse complement strand
TGGGGGGTCAGGGCACACAGCTCCGTCTATGCATCCTTCCCCACCATTCACATCCTGCGTCTCCCCAGCTAACCGGGTGTGTCTGAATCCGCCTTCGCACGCACGTTTCTTTACACGTTTCCATCTTAACTTGGCTCTAACTCTCACCGGTGGTCCTTTCATGTCACGATTTTTTTCGTTCTCGGCTCTTTCCTAGATCCACGTCGTGGAGCACTGGAGTTTCCCCTTTCAGGGACGTTCCAGGACGGTCTGCGGGTGGGACAGTTGCTGGTCGCCACCGTTTCTGCAGTCGCACCTGCGGCCGGAGCGCTCCGGGCTCATGCGTTGTCCACAAGGCCCGCGCCTCACCACTTTCCTTGTCGCTGCCTGACGTGGACGTGGAGATGGCGTTTGGGTCCCTGAGAGGCCACTGTCCCCCGCCTTGTCGCTGCAGATTCCAGCCTTTATCCTCATTGTGGTCGTGC
>NW_007757898.1:0-621 GCF_000696425.1 Galeopterus variegatus | reverse complement strand
TTTCCTCACCGACGCCACACCACCTAGTTCAGGTCCAACAAATCCTGCAGAGCTGGTCTCCAGCAGAAGGTATTCAAAGATGAATTAAGACATATATCACCCTTGCCCTCAGTGAGCTCAGATTCTAATGAGGAAGAGAAGTCACATACACGAAGGGGTAGAAAACAGAGTAGGATGGAATAGACAAGGATGGTATCACTGAATGCAAAAGCTGGCAAGTACTTCAGTAACCACACTTCTGTCCACATTTCTTGGATAGCTAATGACTTAGTACACATATGTCCTCCATTTCCAACCCACAAACTACAGAGAGCATAAAAATTCATAAAAATATCTAACCCTAGCTCTGACATTAACTGATTCTCATATTGATAATTCAGGGTGAACTGATCAGGAAGAAGAAACAAGAGTAAGAAGACTGTGAGGCAGAAAGGCACTAGGCATGGTCACAGAGTAGCGAGCTGCACCATTTGCGAGGACACAGGATACTTTGGAAGAAGAGTGGTACAAAGAAAAAGGCTGGGCCGGCCCGTGGCTCACTTGGGAGAGTGTGGATTTTAATAACACCAAGGCCACGGGTTTGGATCCCTACATAGGGATGGCCGGTTAGCTCACTTGGGA
>NW_007757897.1:5059-6788 GCF_000696425.1 Galeopterus variegatus | reverse complement strand
AAAAAAAAAAAGAAAATAAATATGTATATATACACACACATACACAATTAGAAATATTTTTTAAGTGCTTAAGGAATATATGGTAAAGGAGTATTGACAAAAGTCAGAGGTAAGCTGGAAAGAAAGAATGAACAGGTTGACTATGATCTTTTCAGCCTCAAGAAAACCTGAGGATTTGATTCTTGGTTTTGTCCCTCAACACAGTAATTCAAAGAATGTGCAGGCGTACACCGGATCTGCGATATATGAGGATCGTGCTGTGTAGTGAGCCAGCATGCTCTATCTGTTTGTCGGTTGCTTATCGGTTAACCAGTAAAAAGAGCTGCACAGAAAAATAAGAGCTAGAAATATATTCCAGAGAGGGTTACGTGACCATCAAGATGTAAAATCCAAAAGGACCCCAGGTCTGGTGCAGAGCCTGAGCTGAGCTCCATTCCAGTGTGCAATGACCATGGATACAAGACGTGCAGAGGATCAACATAAACCTCCATGGTGCTGCTACCGTGCATGATGTGCTGCCTGTCATTGACCCTATTGTCACGCTCTAAAATTTGGTGCTGGGTGAAGCCTCATCAATCTGATGGTCAGTCCCTACTGAGGACCCTGGCTTCCTATGGATTTTGCACACCCACCTCACATGTACCATGATCTTCTTCCTACCTCACTTTTTTTTCTTCTCGTCTCTCAGCTATTTTTAATTTATTTGTTGTATCTATCTTTCTATGCAACCCCATCCTTTTTGGAAGAGGACAAGGTAGAAAAAAGAAAAGAAAGAAGGAAAGGAAGAAGGGAAGGAGGGAGCATGCAAGGAAAGGAAGGAGGAGTGGAGGAAAGAAACCTGGCCAGCCATGCACTTGGCTAATTCTTTTTCGTGTAAATCTGGGGTATCTCAGAGTGTAACTTTCAGACTTCCCAAAATATAGATTAACAGAAAGTCTACCTTCTCTCCTGAACAGGTCTCCACCTCCTCTGATCTGTAAAGAAATAACTGAGCATACTTTACAGTCTTCATAAGGTCAGGACTGCGTTCTCCCTCCTCGACCCTAGAGCCAGAGGTACTCCCTGGAGGACAGAGGACTCCACATCAGCTAACAGAGGTCAGTAACTGGAAGGAGCTGCTGGGCCACTATTGCAGCTGAAACTGGAACAATTATAAGAGCTTCCCCAAGGGACAAACCATGTAAAACTTTGTTCTGACTCCATACTGAAAAGCCAACACTAAGGAGCCCCTGACATCTTCAGTATCCCTGGGACCCAAAGAACCTGATAGTACCTCATAAACCAACATTATGTCTAATCTACCTTCCTCACTTGTCCCTGGACTAGCACAAACTCTCTCTCTCTCTCTCTCTCTCTCTCTCTCTCTCTCTCTCTCTCACACACACACACACACACACACACACACACACACACACACACACACACACAGCACAAACCACATCTTTCCATTACCTGAAAACTGTTGTCCCTTTCCCCAATATTAATCTATCCCACACCGTAAAACAAAATAGCAGTTTACTTCTATAAACATCCTCATCTTCCAAAACACCCACCACTCAGCCTTAGTCACCTACAGATGAGGAAGCTGAGTCACACCTAGGAGATGAGACCATGAATCCAAGGAGGGTCTGGAAAGAGTCTCAACACTGGGGAAGAGGCACTGACATTCTCCATCCTCTTGTGCTATGCTTTGCTTTCTAAATTTGCAGAAGGCACAAAGCAGAAATCC
>NW_007757897.1:3259-3538 GCF_000696425.1 Galeopterus variegatus | reverse complement strand
GGCAACCAGATGCAGTCCTCATAGTTGGGCAGCTCACAGTCTCACGGGGAGGACAGAGTTGCAAGTATGATGATTCATTCCCATATTGTGCATGCGAGAGAGGTGCCTGGTCCAGAATTGGTGGAGGAACATCAGGTCTGGCTTCCAAAGGGGGGTGATATCTAGTCTGAGCCTGAAGGGAAGGACTAATCATCAGGGCTAACAGACAGGGGGAATGAGCATTTACAGAAAGGCAAACAGTGAGTTCCCAAGGCTAGAAGAAGCAAGAAATGGCTACAA
>NW_007757897.1:0-800 GCF_000696425.1 Galeopterus variegatus | reverse complement strand
TACAATTAATACATGTGAATTTAAAAACGAATTAATTAAAGAAAAGAGAGGGTAAAAGGGGGGAAAAAAAAGGTTTTCTGCTCCACTAGACTGCAACAACCTTAAGAATAGGAACTGAGAATTAGTCATCTTTGTAATCCCAGGGTCAGGTTACCAGTGAGTATTTAATACATGGTGTTGAATAACTGTGAATGCATAGATCCCCAACATGTAGGAATGTTTTAATAAATAGGTTCATTTGCAACATACCTTTTGCAAGGTTTGAATGAAAATGTTGGCTCTGAAAGGGGACTATAAACATTGTGGGTCTTTGTATTTACCTGGTTCACTTAGTTGTTTGGGTTTTTTTTATTTATTTGTTTTCTTTTGTTTGCGAGGAGAGTAGGGAGATGAGCCTCAACCTGCCATATCTGAATACTACTGATGAGGAACTAGAGAAGTGCGGGTCACTGAGGTCCACCTGGGATTCTTTCTGAAGGGAAATCCACGTGCTGATGTCCCTGCATTTAGCACAGGTTAAACTTTACTTATCGCTCAACTTATTTTTATTTTTGTGGACTGTGGAAGGGAAGATAGAATCATGGACCATTTATAGGAATCCTAGGACATAGGAATAAATCGAAACTTGTTAAATTGAAAATTCTAGGTGAAAGGGCAGACGGACCAAGCTGATAAGGCAACAGGACCCGAGCTGACAGTTCGCCAGAGAAGTTCCGCTTTATTCAAGTACTGCGCCTACATTTATAGGGTGCTGTGCTCCGGGCGGGAGAGAGAGTGGAAGGGGCGGTAACTGATTGGAC
>NW_007757896.1:5882-6788 GCF_000696425.1 Galeopterus variegatus | reverse complement strand
TGAGAGCGGTGCAGGTGACACCAAGCCATGGGTTGCGATCCCCTTACCGGCCATGGAAAAGACACACACAGACAAAAAAAAAATCACTTTCATACCTAATTTTATAATTGCAATTTGTATTCTTTTTCTTAAAAGCCTTCTACTTCCACCACTGAATTGTTAAAGTACAGATCCCACACAACCTGTATCTACTCCTGCCCAGTCCATTTATAACAAGGAAGTACACAGTAGGGAAATTAAGCACACACACACAAAAAAAAATCTAAAGACTTATTTAGCTACCAAAAGAGCCACAGTTCAGTCATACAGCTAGTTTTAGGACATTGGATGCAAAATCATATACCATGTTGTCTACTGGTTTTAGTTCTAGTTTTGGGTTTTTCTTTTTTAAGGAGACTTCGCACAAAATTAGGGGAGAATTTTGACTTTCAACAGAGATTAATTTGTGTAGTTTCTTCCATAGATAAAAACACTTTTTAGATTGTCATAATTTAGTTGGCTCTCTTCTGATCTTTTCATTTTTTCACATCATTCTTTGTAACCCCTCTTACTCCACAGCTTCACCAAGGTGAATTAAACTGTCTGCTTTGCCCTTAGGCTTCTGAAAGCTAATAATATTCAAAATAGATATATTTATCTTTATAGTGTCAAAATAAACATTTAACAAGTTGCAATAGTCATATTTAAAATACCTAATAAGTAAAATAAATAATGCCAGTGGATTCCTGAGTAAAGCTTTATATTGAAGCTAAATTTTAGATATGGGTAGTAGTTTCTTAAGTTGGGAATCACTTCTAACCTATGAAGCAAAAGTATCATTCAAACTGCACATTAGGTTGCACTGAAATAAATGTTTTCCAGACTAAACCACACTGTGCTGTCAACAGGTGACAGGCTTGCTATCGA
>NW_007757896.1:2784-3920 GCF_000696425.1 Galeopterus variegatus | reverse complement strand
TTTTTTTTTTTCCTGCCCTTGAAGCAGAGGAATTGTTACTGAATTAGGCTCTTGGGTCCCCAAATCATAGAAATGAACAGTGCACCTAGCAGTAAAGCAAGCATTTATTAAAAGATGAGATAGACTTACGCATAAGGTCGGTAACTACAGGAAAGCTAACCCTCCGAGTTGAGCTGTTCAGGGTCCTTTATAAGAAAGGAGTTAAGGAGTGCAGGCCAACGTCAACCTTCTGCGCCTCTGGAGGTGGCCCATTCTGTTCTTCCTGGTTGTGTCATGGGCCCATGCTCAGTTAGTTAGGGCTTTGGCCCTTGTGCCTGCTCAGGAGGTCCAAGATGGTAATGATGCTCATTGTTGTCATCCCAGGAGGGTCACTGTAGCAGTCACCTTGAAGCTTTGTGCATATGTGGGAACTCCTAATGGGGACTTAAGGTTATTCTGTAACTTAATTCTTACAATTATGGGTGTTAGGAAAATAGAATGGTTTGGTCAGGGCCCTCCCCTCNTTCCTAGAAAATTGCTAATTATTGCCAGGCAGCCAGCTGTCACTGAGCAAAGAGAGTGAAACGGCCACCACTGAGTTTGAAGAGTAGGTGCTCAACTGATCAGATTTCATTACCCCTCACAACTCTGTCGTAGGCTTTGGGATTAGGTCTGAGTTTGTGTCCTGGCTAGGCCACCCACTAGCTGGTTACCTTGGCTCTCTATGCCTCAGTTTCCTTATGTTTGGAAAGAAAAGACTACTGTGAGGAATAGATGAGGTAAATTAATGCTTAGCACTGTGGTGGAATACAGGAGTTTATCTCTATTGTTCTTGTTGTTAGCAGTGGTGACATCACTTTTTTGTCTGAGAATGCTTTCCTATCTATAGTGGTCTCACAGGGCCATGAAGTAGTAGAAATATCATCACACCCTTGAACATAACTATGAATGAGCCAGGTTACCATGGCTGGGATTCTGCTTCAGTTCTCTCTGTCCTCAGCATCTAGAATGGTGCCTGAAACCTATGAGGAACTGAAAAATATTTGCTGATCAATCAACTTTCCTATCTCTCAGTTTTGAGTTTTTACCACCATACTGCACATCCAGGCTTAATAAAATTGCTGTACCAGATAGGAACTTGGGAGATTTTTTTTTTT
>NW_007757896.1:0-1599 GCF_000696425.1 Galeopterus variegatus | reverse complement strand
CCTTTTGGCTGGTTACCTAGCTCATAGACCTGCGTGAAGGGGTCTGGGGACCCAGCCTGGCGTATGAAGGGTTTGTGACCCAGTCTGTGAGTGGGCTTGAGGGGTCTGGGAGCTCCAGACCCGGCCCTAGCTCAACCATCGGCCTAGTGGTGCAGGATTACTGGCAGGTAAAAGAGCCTGACCACATCCTGTAGCTTTACAATTGGGGTCACGAACAGGATTAAGAGCAACAATGGGAAACAAGCCTTGAGGAGGTTTTGCAGCTCAGTGAGTATCTGTTCCCCTCTTGTCTCAGTTTATTTTATCAGGATGGGCCATTAGATAATCATGTGCCCTGGAGGTCTCATGACTGAAGAGTGGAAAACTAACAAGTGTCCTCTGCAGAGAAAATGGAGTCAGTTTGGTTCACAGTCCTAGCTCTATTTTATCTCA
This sequence comes from Galeopterus variegatus, assembly GCF_000696425.1. Classification (NCBI taxonomy): domain Eukaryota; kingdom Metazoa; phylum Chordata; class Mammalia; order Dermoptera; family Cynocephalidae; genus Galeopterus; species Galeopterus variegatus. The sequence goes on along the minus strand of NW_007757896.1, from coordinate 1,167 downwards.
GAACCCCTTGTACTTCCAACATGGCCATAAACCAATTTTATAGGTCCCGGCTCTGAGTTATCTGAATGCAATAATAGCTTCTCAGAAAATACACGTGTAATGAAATTGCACCTAATCAAATTGAATTAAATGGAAATGCACTAAATGCAGACTTAAATTAACATATTAAGTCTGATTTGGACTTCATATTCAGATTTCAACTTTTATTGACCAAATTAGTAAAGTGACAAGACACAATACTTTCTATGTCTTTGATAACTTTCTCTCTTTTTTTTTTTTTTGTCTTTTTCCGTGTCCAGCAACGGGATTGCAACCCTCGGTGTTGCTCCCGCGCCTCGCTCAGCCAGTGAGCGGGAACCGGTCTGTATGTGGGATCAGAACCCTCCGGCGGGAGCGCCGCCGCGCTTCCCAAGCGGCACACTTATCCAGTGCGCCACCGGGCCAGCCCCAGGTAACTTTCTCTTTGTAATCCTGAAGTGCTTACAAACATTAAGCCCCACCAAGGTAAGTGCCATTTGCTAAACTCTCTGGAAAGAGAGGAAAACAAGCAGCCAGATCTAACACATCTTCTAAGGTCACACTGCAATTAGTGAAAAAGCAAACCAGACTCTGGGCCCTCTTTACCATATCAGTGGCACACAAAAGAGTTACGTGAAGTTCACTCAGGACATTTCCCTGGCAACATATTCAAGGGATTTTCCTGTATTTTGTTTTCCAGCACTTTGCCAAATCTGGACTTAAATATCTCAAGGGATAGCATTTCCTTCCATTTTTCCTTCTTTCTAACTTGCATAACTATGCCAGCATCCTAGAGATCTGACTGCCCAGAAAAGCTTGTCTATCATTCAAAGAATAAATTACTGATCTTTTTTCACTATTCCTAGTTATACTCTCCTTATTACTATCTTTTTATTCCTTTGTAGGGTTGATACTAGTAATTAGGATTATAGAAAACAGGATCATCACATATGAAAAATACCTTTTCTGCAATAATTTAAAATGTCTGAAAAATCCGTCTTTCCCTTTTTAAGTGAAAGGTAGATTTGTTTATCAAAATATTGAAGTGATGTTTGAGAAAAGTCACCTGTTCTGCCAGATATCTAGTGAATTTCATGAAAATGTAAGAAAAAATTTTTAAAGGGATACATTAACATGCATGACAATTTG
>NW_007757895.1:5897-6788 GCF_000696425.1 Galeopterus variegatus | reverse complement strand
GATCTAAGGAAACTCATCAGAGCAACCTAATCGATCTATGTGAACTCATCAGACCAAGCACATCGATCTAAGAAAACTCATCCCACCAATCTCATCTATTTTAGTAAACTCATCAGACCAAACACATCGATCTAAGAAAACTCATCAGAACGAGCTTATCGATCTAAGTAAACGCATCAGACAGAGCTCAAAGATCTAAGTAAACTCATCAGACCAAGCACATCGATCTATATGAACTCATCAGAGCAATCTTATCGATCTAAGTAAACGCATCAGACCGAGCTCATCGATCTAAGTAAACTCATCAGACCAAGCATATCGATCTATATGAACTCATCAGAGCAATCTTATCGATCTAAGTAAACGCATCAGACCGAGCTCATCGATCTAAATAATCTCATCAGATCGAGCTCATCGATCTCAGTAAACTCATCAGACCCAGACTATCGATCTAAGTAAACTCATCACACTAAGCTCATCGATCTAAGTAAACTCATCAGACGAAGCACATCGATCTAAGTTAACTCATCAGACCAAGTTCATCGATCTAATTAAACTCATCACAGCAAGGTAATCGATCAAAGTAAACTCATCAGACCGAGCTATTCGATCTAAGGTAACTAATCAGACTGAGCTCATTGATCTAAGTAAAACTCATAAGATTGAGCTCATCGATATCAGTGAACTCATCAGACCAAGCACATCGATCTAAATAAACTCATCAGATCAATCTCATCGATCTAAGTTAACTCAACAGACCAAGCTCATCGATCTAAGTGAACTCATCAGAGCAAGCTAATCGATCTAAGTAAACTCATCAGACGATGATTTTCGATCTAAGTAAACTCATCATACCAAGCTCATCGATCTAAGTAAACTCATCAGACCGAG
>NW_007757895.1:0-288 GCF_000696425.1 Galeopterus variegatus | reverse complement strand
GATCTAAGTAAACTCATCACACTAAGCTCATCGATCTAAGTAATCTCATCAGACCAAGCACATCGATCTAAGTTAACTCATCATACCAAGCTCATCGATCTAAGTAAACTCATCAGAGCAAGCTAATCGATCAAAGTAAACTCATCAGACCGAGCTATTCGATCTAAGGTAACTAATCAGACTGAGCTCATTGATCTAAGTAAAACTCATAAGACTGAGCTCATCGTTCTCAGTAAACTCATCAGACAAAGCTCATCGATCTAAATAAACTCATCAGATCGAGCTCAT
>NW_007757894.1:5199-6788 GCF_000696425.1 Galeopterus variegatus | reverse complement strand
AAAAAAAAAAAAAAAAGAAAAAGAGAGAGAGAGAGATTTATTTTCCAGAAAGAACAATCTGCAGATTGGGGAAATGCAGCCTCTGGCGAGACTGAAAATATGCACTTTGTCTGGGAAGGGGAGGAAGCTGTTATTTATGGCTCCTAGGACCAGTTTACATACATATTTTGTGAACGTAGAAAAATATCATGAATATTTATGGGGAAGGCTACATACACTTGTGCAGTGAGTGAACATACATGTAATTATAAGGCAAAAAAGGTGGGTTAGTGTGCAGACTCCCTAGGGGGGCCGTGGCTGGTTTTGATGTAGCCTCTCTTGTTGGGAGAAGGTGGGGGGAATGTCCCTAGAGTCTATTTTCTGTTTCATGGGAGACACTGAGCCCTCGGGATTGAGAAAGGAGGTGGGTATCAGGCACCTGGTGTCCCTCCGAGGTTGATGAGATTTTTCAGGCATAGCTAATTAGGCCTTATTTTTTTAGAGCTGCCTTTGTTTAGTTACAGAAAATAATTTTTTTTATATTGTTTATGAATATACATGGAGTAAAAAGCTGATTGTCACCAATCCCGCTCGTGCCCAAGATGTGATGGCCAGATACATACTGGCTCAAAAGGGATTAAAGACTGAAGTGTAAGATCTGTAACTGTAAAATTACTAAGGGAAAACATAGGTGAAACATTTCAGGAACTAGGTCTGGGCACAGACTTCATGAACATGAGCCTGAAAGCATAAAAAGAAAAAAAGCAACAAAAGAAAAAATTAAAAAATGGGACTATATCAAACTAAAAAGCTCCTGCACAGCAAGGGAAACAACAGAGTGAAACGACAACCTACAGACTGGAAGAAAATTTTGGCTAACTGTACATCGGACAAGGGATTAATATCCATAATATACGAGGAACTCAAGCAATTACATAATAAAAAAACAAGTAACCCAATCAGAAAATGGGCAAAGGAACTGAATAGACACTTTCCAAAGGAAGACATACAAATGGCCAACAGGTACATGAAAAAGTGGTCAACATCCCTAGTCATCGGGGAAATGCAAATTAAAACAACATTGAGATATCACCTCACCCTGGTTAGAATGGCTATAATCAAAAAGACAGAGAAAAACAAATGCTGAGGAGGATGTGAAGGGAAGGGAACGCTCCTACAGAAAAGAAAACTTTACAACAGTTAGTACTTACAGGCTTACAGGTTGAGAAATATGTGTTTGCTATTTCCCTCCTGCTGCAGCCATTTAGTTCTGTTTAACAATTTGAATGTCTCTTAAGCACAGTGAGTTCCATTTTGTCTGCCCTTTTGGGTACATTTTAATAGTACATATGTAAGTATATATCTATGTATATACAAAATGAGTATATACTTAAACATGTATTAACAGATGTAAATATATTAATAGATATAAACTATATATAATATACATGTAAACTATATATATATATAAACACTGTATATTGGGAATACGTGAAAAATAGTATTGTTATATTTACGATAAATGATGTGTCAAGCATTTTATATATATAGAGAAGACTACACTAAAATACTTGTTTTACTGAAAATAAGTCAGTGCAGTGGCAATATAT
>NW_007757894.1:0-1070 GCF_000696425.1 Galeopterus variegatus | reverse complement strand
GCTGGTCCGGGGTCTCTTCCAGCCCGGCTTTGTCGGTCTCCGGCAGTGGGAGAACCAACACCAGTAATCTGAATGAGCCTTCCAATCCTTGCACCAATGATATTTGGAGCATAAATGACTGGGACAGGAACATGAGACCAGAATTAGACATGGGGACAAATGCCTCGAAACCTGCCATAATTAATTGTATGATAAATAATTTTCAGAAGGGACCCTAGACCTCCCAAAAGTTTGAGAGTTTATGAGGTCATTACAGGGGAGCCAGGGCACCTCGGCCAATTTCCATGCATAGACTCCTGGCTGACTATAGCTGTGACTCTACCACCTTTGGTTCAGGTCTGTGTTCATAAGGGAAAGAGTAAGGTACTTGCTGTACAAACAGTGTGGAACTCAAAGCACAATCAGAAAGAAATAAAAAAGGCCTATATATCTAGGAGAACCAGATGAAGAGTTCTTGCCTCCACTGTACCCCACTCTTTCAGGGACACTTGGCCCCAGGAAACCTTTCCCAGACAGCCTCCCAGCATCAGTTCCATTGGCCCCACTGGCATCATTGCCAGAAAGTCCAGAGAATCCTGAAAGTCCTGAACTGGTGGGGAGATGACCCCACTCTGCTCAACAAGTTCCAGCCCTCTAGATACCCCTGCAGGAGACCTGAAGCCCATAGCAGGTCAATCCAGATGGCAGTGTACAGCCAGGGTGTCCCCTCTTTTACTACCAACCCTTCAGAACTGCAGACCCCTTGAATTGGAAACACCATACTCAATCATATTCAGAAAATCCCCAGGCTCTCATTAGTCTCTTGGAGTCAATTTTTGTTACCCATCAACCCACCTGGGAAGACTGTCCTCAGTTACTCTTCACCCTCTTTAGCACTGAGGAATGGTGATGAATCCTGACCAGTGCTAGGCAATGGTTACAACAGTAGGCACCTACAGCAACCATGGATCCTGAGACCTGGGCAAGAGATGCTGCACCAGACATGGCACTGAACTGGGACTTCAACAAGGAAGAGGGGAGAAATCAACTCTGCCAATATAGACAGGCCCTTCTCCAAGGGCTGGGATCAG
>NW_007757893.1:6006-6788 GCF_000696425.1 Galeopterus variegatus | reverse complement strand
TCCCTTCTCTCTTGGAAATCTTCTTCAAGAACTTCAAATACAAAGTATTTCAAACTACAAAAGCAAGTTGTTTTTCCATTTATGTGTATCTTTTTAAATTTCTTTCAACAATGTTTTGTAGTTTTAAATGCATATGTCATTCACATTTTGGTTAATTTTTCTCCTGTTATTCTTTTTTATTTTATTGTAACTGGAACTTTTTTCATAATATCATTTTCATATTGTTCATCCTTAGTGCATATAAATAGAACTATTTTTTTGTATTTTGATCTTCTATCCTGAAACTTTTCTGAACTCATTAGCACTCATATTTTTTGTGGATTGTTTAGAATTTTCTATATATATGATCATGGTATCTGTGAATAAAGATAGATTTACTTCTTTCTTTCCAATATAGGTTCATTTTAATTCTTCTTCTTGTGTAATTCCCCTGGATAGAACTTCCAGTGCAATGTTGAATACAAGACATATTGTATTGACTGATTTTTGTATATTGAACTACTTTTGGAATTCCAGGATAAATTCCGCTTGAGTCATGGTATATAATCTTTTTAATATGCTGCTGGATTCAGATTGCTTGTATCTTGCTGAAGATTTTTTCATCTATAATCATAAGGGATAGTTGTCTATAGTTTTCTTTTCTTGTGACATCTTTGTATGGTTTTGGTTTCTGGATAACAGTGTCCTCATAAAATTTTGGAAGAGTTTGAGATCTTTGTTAGAAGATTTTTCACCACTGATTCAATCTCTTTACTGTCTTTTCATATTTCTTATTTCTCGTT
>NW_007757893.1:0-560 GCF_000696425.1 Galeopterus variegatus | reverse complement strand
TTTTTTCTTGTCAAGTCTTGGTGGTAAGCTTTCTTAAGGTTGGTCTAAAATAGCCCTTACTCTAGAACAGTGGCTCTCAACTGAGGGATGTTTTGTTTCCTGAGGGACTTTTGGCAATGTCCAGAGATGCTTTTGGTTATCATAATGGGAAGAGAAATCCTACTGGCATACAGTGAGTAGAAGCCGTGAATTCTGCTAATCATTCTGCAGTGCACAAGGCAGCCTCCACAACAGAGGTATCATGCCCAAAATGTCAATAGTGCTGTTGTTCAGAAACTTTGCTCTAGAGGGAAAGTCATATTCCTATGGTATGGCCTTTTTGAAGTCTCATTTTGACACTTGAGATGTTCAGCAATGCCTCTAAACTCTGGCTAGTCAGAATCCCATTCTCTTCTACCATTATGTCATCTCTGGAATCTCCCCATTCAGCTCACAGCTTCCCCATAGCTGTTTTCTGCTGGGAGAGATTCTTTGGGGCCAGGTAGAAAACAACTATGGGGAAGCCATAGGCTAAACATCCAGACCAAAACTCAAGGGACCCCTATGGATATTTCTGGGGT
>NW_007757892.1:6511-6789 GCF_000696425.1 Galeopterus variegatus | reverse complement strand
ATGGAATAAAATAAAAAGAAAAGGAATAGAAAATATTATCATGCATCTCATGTAGTAAAAATTAACAGTTATTTATTACAACTTTTGGTTATATGTGTTGAATACTATATTTCAGCCTATAAATATATAAAACAATAAATACAAGGGTACTTCAAAAAGTTTGTGGAAAAACAGAATTAAAAGATAAATCTTTCCATAAACTTTTTGAAGACCTCTCATATATAATAACAACTCATGTATGTTCTGGTATATAGAAACACACATACGTATATATGTAA
>NW_007757892.1:0-841 GCF_000696425.1 Galeopterus variegatus | reverse complement strand
GCTGTTCACTTTTATTACCAGTTCGAAGATCAAAAAAGTTCCAGCCTGCTTCCTTGAAACACGTTCCTTCCCCTATATCCCTAAAATAAATAAATATCATGAGGTTAGCTTTCTATTCTAGGTCAGAGGTTGCAGATTGAAGGTCCTTAGGTCATATCTAACCAATACACTCATTGTGTCAGCCTTAAAGGGTGTGGATAGTGGCCAACATTTTAAAGTCTGAAATTGTTACATTAAAATTTGCATGAAAAATAAAATTTATTGCTTCCCTTGAAAATGGGATATCTGGCAGTGCTGAGCCCCCTTTTTTACAAGACAAAAGTAAGATGATCTAACAGTCGCCTTTCTTCAGCCTGGAAGGATGCTTTCTAGTTCACATCGAACTCACTTATTTATGTTATTTGCCCTCTATCACCATTTGAGTTCGAGATCCCCAAATTGAACTGAAATTTTAGATACTCTCATACCTCGAGCAGAAGAAAGCTGTATATGTGTTTAGGGCTCAATGAAGATAACACATGGCTGAAAAATAATACTTTTCAGAATGTCTGACAATAGCAACATAAACAAAAATAAAACAAAAAAGTTTTGTGAATCATGACAAGGAATCTAGGGGTGTTGTGGCTGCTCAGTAATGTTGATAGGAAGTCAGGCCTTTTTTCTCTCTGCAGCATAAGGTTGTTTTGTTGCTCCTGTCTGTTGCCTCATGGTTGTAAGATAGCTGCCACACTTCTAGCCACAAATCTACATTTCAAGCAGGAAAAATGAAGCAGGAAGTGTCAGGGACTATATCAGGAAAGCCAAACATTCCCAGAAACCATAAGCTTATTTTCCACTATCT
>NW_007757891.1:6642-7283 GCF_000696425.1 Galeopterus variegatus | reverse complement strand
ACTGTAGACTAAGGCACAAGTACCAGTAATTGAGTGTTTCCCATTGTTCTATATATAATACTGTACTCCTATAGAGTAGTTTTCTCTTATCCATGGTTTTGCTTTTTGCAGTTTCAGTTATCCTCAGTAAACTGCAGTCTGAAAACATTAAATGAAAAATTCCAGAAATAAACGATTCATAAGTTTTAAATCGTGTGCTGTTCTGAGTAGTGTGATGAAATCTTATACTTTCCCACTCCATTTCGCCCAGGGTTGTGAATCATCCCTCTGTCCAGTGTAGCCATCTCAGTTATCAGATTGACTGTCATGGTATTACAGTGCTGGTTTCAAGTAACCTTTATTTTACTCAATAATGCCCTAAAGCGAACCCTTATTTTACTCAATAATGCCCCAAAGCACAAGAGTAATAATGCTGGCAATTTAGATATGCCAGAGAAGCAATAAAATGCATTCTTTAGGTGAGAAGGTGAAAAGTCTTGACTTAAGGAAAAAAACATTGTGTATATAGGTTGTGGTACTATCTGAGGTTTCAGGTATTCACCAGCAGTCTTAGAACATATCATCCACCAATAAGGGGGGACTACTGTAATACACTGTAAGGAATAGTACTGTCTCAAGTTTATATGTAGGGAAACTGATCT
>NW_007757891.1:0-1090 GCF_000696425.1 Galeopterus variegatus | reverse complement strand
GTACTCCCCTCATTCCCATCTCCAGCACTTTATATTGCCCTTCTCTGTGTCCTTTTGTGTCTTTAGCACTCATCACTACTATACCATATGTACACACCCACACATACATACATAAGGATTTTTATCAGTTCATTGCTTTATCTCCAATGCCTAAAGCAATATCTGGCATATACTAGAACCTCAATAAGAAAAGTAATAATATGTTGTATGAATGAATGGAAATTCATTTTGTTAAGAATGGCTAGTAATAGGCTCTAAATTTAGAAAGCATCTGATGCTCCAGAAGTCTTCGCAAGGTTTTTCGGTTTTAAAATTTTGGAATTCAATTACTGAGATAATTCTTTTGCGTAACTCATGTTATGCTAGCATTCACAAGGTTTATAAGAGACTGCAGAATAAATGTGGAATGGCTTCTAGGTCAGTTGTCCTTAATCTGCTTGAGCCCCCACCAAAAAAGTGCAAACTTGTCCCCTTCCTCCTGTTCCCTGGGTTTTATTGTGAAGACAGCTAGGCCACCTTAATTACCCTTCCACAGGGGCAGGGAAATTGCCACATGGTCTAGAGAAGATCAGAATGTACTTTCCTTTAGAGAGAGANGGATAGTCCTAAGTCTTAGGACCTATCTTCCCTTTTTATTTGCCTTTTGAATTGTGGCATCGACAGGCCATGATCATGTAAGGGCCTAAGACAGGGCTTTTTAATGCGGAGTTTATAAAATACCCTTAATTTGTATATAAAAGAATAGAATATGATGACATTGCCTGGCGATAGGAGACTCTGCCACTACCCCAACCAAAAGGAGTACTTTATCTTCACATGATTTACTCTAGTTCACCAGGACACTACTATTCTTGTATGGAATAACCCCTTTGCATCTGTCCTGCAAAAACTTGCAGCAGTGATAGGAATCTGGGTGAGAACTAGAGATCCTGGATTGTAGCCATCTCTTCCCATTTTTTTTTTTTTTTGCCATAAAGATAGGACTATTAATTATCAGACCATAAAGATATGATGAATTAAAACAAAAACCAAACAAATCTGGGGATGACAAATTTGAGCAAGAGTGAGCTTGAGAATATCAGCTCAAAGG
>NW_007757890.1:5332-6789 GCF_000696425.1 Galeopterus variegatus | reverse complement strand
CTTCTCCCAGTCTGTGTTTGTCTTCATTCTTTTAACATTTCACTTTTTGGAAATATAAAAATATGAAAAAAAAAAGTCCTTAAGGAAATACAGAATTAATGGCTATTGTATTTGGAGAGTCCACTATATGCCAGGTTCTGGTCCAGAGCTTTACAGGCATTATCTCATTGAATCCTTCCAAGGAGACTGAGAGGGGGGCACTATTATGATGGCTGTTTTAAAGATGAAAAACTGAGGCTCAGAGAGGTTGGTTTCAAGCCCGAGCTCCCCCAGCTGGCAAGTGGCAGAGCTGGGACTGGAACTCGGGACTGTCGAGTTCCCCCCAGGTCCAGACACAGCTCCTTGGCTGGTGTGTATGCAGGCGCAGAGCTGAGACCCCCAGGACAGAAGCAAGTGACCCTGGAGTGAGCTTGACTCTTTTCCTCTTCTCACTCCCACCCCTCCTTGGCAGACACATGCTGGGCTTGATACACAGACTGCCGTTTCACTAACGCATGCTTTCCTCTGTTGAAGTTCATGTCTTGACAGTTGACTGCTAACTAGAATTGGGAGAATGCAAAGAAAACATAATTTAATAAAAAAGTGACATATTTTAGTGTTATTGTCTTTTTCCTTTAAATTAAATTGTAGTTCTCAGAAGCATAGTGATTTTTTCCCCTTCACTTCAAAAGAATATTTGTTGTTTTTAATGGTGAGAATTAAATGTCATGTGGTGTGGGGGGGAGCCTGGGGTTATTAGACCTGCCCCCCTCACTTTTCCCCTGGGCCATCCGTCAATCAGGGCAGGCAGGGGAGGGGGATCTGCAGGGACACTGGGTGTCTAGCAGAAGGTGGCATCCTCCACCAACTGGAAGGGTAGACCCCGGGGACTAAAAGAGCCTGGCATGGAGTAGGCAGATGTAGGCTGAGACCTTGGCTGGGCGGCTACTTCTCTGCACAGTCTGAGATCCAGGCCCTGGGCTGAGCCAGTATTAAATCATTTAATTCTCCTGTGCACTCTCTGAGGTAGGTACCATGATCATCCCTGTTTCATAGATTGGGAAACTGAAGTGCAATTTACTTGCCCAGGGTCACATAGCTACTATGAATTTGGCAAGAGATAGAGCCCCAGACTGAGTGTGGATGTGGGCTTCTGCAGCGAAGGTGAAATCAGGCCTCAGCTACTGACCATCCTATGATCGGGCCTGAGCTTCCTCACCTGTAAAAGGAGAGAATGACATGGACAGGGAGATCAGCAGAGGGTGCCTGGGTGCCCCCCACCCCATGGCCTTGGGGTTCCTCTAAGGTTAGCCCCTGTTCAACCCCCTCTGGCCCATTAGGGATAAGTATCTGTGGCTTTAGTCAGCACCTGGAGAGGCTGGGTTAGGTAGGCCATGCCCAGGCCAGAGGCAGGGCAGGGAGAGGGCAGTTACCCACTTATGCCCCCTCCCCTGAGGCAGTGATAACATCTAACTCAG
>NW_007757890.1:2407-4539 GCF_000696425.1 Galeopterus variegatus | reverse complement strand
CAGGCATGGTCTTGCAAAGCTCTCAGCACCCCACCTGGCACACTGCATGTGCTCAGTGCATGTTGCCTTCTGTGTGACGTTTGTGATGGCTTTAAATATAAGCTCTGCAAGAGGTTTTTGTTTTGTCCATTGCTGTGTAGCAAGTGCTTAGAACAGAGCCTGGCACATAGCAGATGCTTAGTTAATATTTGCTGAATGAGTGGACATCAGTGTGTTTTCACTGAGGCCTGCCATGCTGCGTCCTTCCTGCCCAGGGCTGTGCCTGGCTCACAGCTGTGTCCCGAAATCCTGCCTGGAGCCTCTTTCCTGCTCTTGGCAGCTGAGAAAGCTTCACTGCTGGTGACAGGGCTTTTGAAAAAAGTGGCTTGTGCTTGTCCTCTCTCATATTCTTTCTCTCTTCCTCTCCTCTCTTTCTTTCTGCCCCCTACCCCCCACCCCACAGTGGGACATTAGTTTCTCTGTATCACGCATGCCTGCACCCATGTTTTTATCTGGTCTTCAGTGTGGGCAGAATCATCAGCTAGGAACCTAGTAGCTCCAGCAAGTCCCCTCCCTACTTCCCTCCAAAAGCCTCCCTTCTTGATGTTTCTTAGTGCCCATTTGGTGCCCATTTTCTTGAAAATAAAAGATGCTGCCCTGGAGGGGACCAGGCACCTTCCCTCCCCCCTCCTCAGCCAGTCATGCTGCAGTAAGAGGGGGTCCTCAGGGTCTTTCCTGTGAGCGTTTTTGATGGGGGACAGACAGAGAGCTCACATAGCGGCTGGACTCCTGAGGGAGACAGAAGGTCCTGGAAGGGAGGTAACAGGAACCAAAGAGCCTCATCCCTCACTCCCACATTGCCCCCGGCATAGCTGCCCTGATTCATCAGATGCTCCTTGACACATGGTTCACTAAAGGGCTCTCTCTGTTGGGGAGATCACAAGCTCCAGGGGATGTCCCCAAGTTTTCCATTCCCTGAGCTATGTCCAGTGTGGTTTCTTCTTGCTCTGTGCTTTTCATATTCTCTAAGGGCATCTGGTCCAGGCATCTCCTTTCTTCCCTGAGGATGAGGCTCAGAGAGGTCCAGTGACCTGCCCAAAGTCACACAGCAAGTTGGGGCAGATTCAAGATCATAGCCTGGACCTCTTGACCCTGGCCTGAGTTTTTCCTTGCTTCTGGGTGATCAGGACTACCCAGCCAAGGGCAGTGTGCCTGGGCTGTGAGGCTGTGGCACCTGGGAGCAGTGCTGCGAGGGCCTCAGTGCCACACATCGTGCCTCTTTTGTCTCAAGTTTGGCTTTTTTTTCTCTTAGTGATTTCAATTTCAGGAGTATTTTTGTCTGTGTTTTTATTCTCTTGTCTTTCATTGTGTTTTCTCTCTGGGTAATACTAGGCTTGCAGGCAGCTAAATACGACATGTACATTTAAATGAAACACAATAAAATATAATTGAACATATTTCTTTCATATCTGAGCAGTGGATTAATCTCCCTGACACAAGCTGTTTCCTCTTTTCTCCATCTGCTTTTGTCTGAGTTTTTCCCTCCCCTCCCCATTATCTCTGGGATTTGAGTGGCCCCCTGGTCTCTGCTCATCTGAGATATGCACACGATCCTGACTCTACAGACCATGTCTTCATGATTGATAAACCATGTTCCCGGGACTAAGGAGAGAACTACCAGTGTCCGCATGGGCCTGGGAGGACCAGCGGCCCCAACAAGGAAGAGGAGAGGGGTCTCCGCTAATGACAAAGAGGGGAGGGGTGGGGTAGGGTCTGTGAGCAGGACTGAGAGGGTTTCCTGTGGCTGCTCTTGCCACTTAGGTAAGGATCCTGCTAGGAAGACACACTTGTCCCTGCACATGAGCTGGGAAAAAGTGGGTCCTTCTTGCTGCTCTAGAGCTGAGGCTACATGTCTGTGATCCTAACTTTCAGCCAAAGCAGCCATCATAGGTCCCCAGTAAGTGGTGGGATCAGCAGGGACACCCTGGACATGGCTTTGAAGTGCAGGCTCCACTAAGGTGGGGAGTGAGAGGCAGCAGATGACCAGAAAGGGTTTTACTGCCTCAGTTCATTCACTGAGTGACACTGGGCCAGTGGCCCAACTTCTCTGAGCCTCAGTTTCCCCATACATAATATAGGCATATGGCAGTGTA
>NW_007757890.1:0-1780 GCF_000696425.1 Galeopterus variegatus | reverse complement strand
AGTTTCAGGAGGCAGGAGATGGGGGGACATTCCTGGGGAGGGGGCAGTTGACAGTCAGGGAGACATGAGGAGTGTGGTGGGCTGGGGGCCAGGGGGTGGCCTGGCTGGGCCTGAAGCCTGGGGACTGTGGGGACAAATGCAGGGAGGTGAGGCAGGGAAGGTGGGTGAGGCAAGATCACAGCAGACTTGAGTTTGGCTGGTGCGGGGGAGCCATGGATGGTTGGGGAGCAGGGGAGGGACATGGTCAGAGTGGCGGGTCCTTCCACAGACAGCTGCCTTGAGTGGGAGACCATTATTCCTCTAAGGAGACAAAGTGTCCCTCCTGTCGCTCCTGCCCCAGGGCCTCCATCTAGGGCTTTACAGAGTGAATCTCATGCTCTGTCCCTGATGAGGCCTCAGGGGCTCATAGCTGGAGGTGGTGTCCCTGAGTCCCCCAGGCTTTGGCTCAAAGTCCTGTGCCATCCCTCCTTTCACCTGTCACTGTGTTTCTTTACTTGCCCTTCTTTGGACAGAGCTAACTCCATCAACACTTCTCCTCCTTGCCTTCCTTCCACCAGAATGTACTGAGCACCTACGATGTGCTGGGCACAATTCGAGGGGCTGCAGCAATGAACAAAGCATGCCCTGGCCCAGAGCTCACAGCCCAGCAGGGCAGAGATGGTCACCAAATAACCAGGGACATGCCTGGGACCAGTGTGCCAAGGACGAGCTGCCCAGGGTGACATCTGTGTTTTGGGAGCCAAACACCTACACACAGTGGGTGCTGAGCAAATACTTACTGTTGTGAAGGCCCGACTGCTTTCCCCTCTGCCAGGATCATGTGACACTTATGGCTGAATCACCCTTCCTTCCCCTCCAAGGTGGAAACCGCCTCTTGCCATAAGTAGCCATTAGCTTGGAGGCCCTTGGTGGACCCTCAACTGTCAGGAAATGCAGCTTCAGCCAGAAGTCCCCAGACTCCTTGGCTGCTAGGTGTGGGAACACTGCAGGGTGGGTTGGCTGGACCAGTGGGCACAGGTCTTCCAAGGATGCTGGGGGCACTGCAGAGGCCTCTCTGTTGCTCAGCCTGGTCTCTGAGAGCAGGTGTATGAACCAGGACCTCCTGCTGGGCTCCACTGACTCAGAAGTGGGGACACAGTTGATTGTCACCATTACAGGCTGTTGCTTTGCTCCCCATGGATTTGTCACCCCTCTTCCCCTGGGTGATGGAGCCTCAAAGGATTACTCAAAGCCCATCTCTTCTGAGCAGTGAGNAGTGGCCCAACTTCTCTGAGCCTCAGTTTCCCCATACATAATATAGGCATATGGCAGTGTACACCAGAAAGGGTTATAGGGAGTATTAAATCAAATGAAGCTTGAAAAATGCTCAACACAGTGCCTAGTATACAGTGGACCCTGAGTAAATGCAGACTGGTAATATCCATCCATCCATGCATCCATCCATGCATCCATCCATCCATCCATCCATCCATCCATCTGGCCCATTTTGAGTGCCTACTATGTGCTAGGCCATGTACCAGGCAGCAAGGAGAGAAGAATAAAATCTCCTGTCGCCTGGAGTATCTCATGGTCTAGTGGTAAGACTGAAGCCAGCTCTGTAGGAGGGACACAGCTGTGTTTGCCAGGAACAAAGGAGGGACAAGAAGAGGTACCATCAAGGGAATCAGAGAAGGCCCCATGGAGGAGGTGGCACTTGAGCTGAGCCTGGAAGGGGACTCGAGTTTCAGGAGGCAGGAGATGGGGGGACATTCCTGGGGAGGGGGCAGTTGACAGTCAGGGA
>NW_007757889.1:5573-6790 GCF_000696425.1 Galeopterus variegatus | reverse complement strand
GGTATGCCTGGTTGTGGGGTGTGTTTGGTCCCCTTCTCCATGCCTCTGGTCCCTGGGCAAGCCCCAAGGTGCTGGCACCATGTTCCTGGTTGTGGGTAAGGGGTCCAGTCGCCTTCTCCATGTCCCGGATTCCTGGGCAGGCCCCAAGGTACTGGTGCAGTGTGCCTGGTTGTGGGAAGAGGGTCCAGTACCCTTCTGCATGCCTCTGGGCTGGGCAGGCCCTGAGGTGCTGGCACTGTGTCCCTGGTTGTGGGACAGAGGTCCAGTCCCCTTCTCCTTACCCTGGGTCCCTGGGTGGGCCCTGAGGTACTAGCGTGCTGTGCCTTGTTGTGGGAGGAGGGTCTGGTTCCTGGCTCCATGCCTCGGGTCACTGGGTGGGACCGAAGGCGCTGGCTTGGTGTGCCTGGTTGTGGGGGAGAGGTCCAGTCCCCTTCTCCATGCCCTGGGTCCCTGGGTGGGCTCTGAGGCACTGGTGCAGTGTGCTTGGTTGTGGTAGAGAGGTCCAGTCCCCTTATCCATGCCCCAGGCCCCTGGGTGGGCTCCAAGGTGCTGGCATGTTGTGCCTAGTTCTGGGAGGGAGGTCCAGTCCCCTTCTCCATGCCCCAGGTCTCTGGGTGGGCTCCAAGTTGCTGGCATGTTGTGCCTGGTTGTGGGAGGGTGGTCCAGTCCCCGACTGCATACCCTGGGTCCCTGGGTGGGCCCCAAGGTGCTGGTGCAGTGTGCCTGGTTGTGGGAGAGAGGTCCAGTCCCCTTCTCCATGCCTCAGTTCCCAGGATGGGCTCTGAAGCGCTGGCTCAGTGTGCCTGGTTCTGGGAGAGAGGTCCATTCCCCTTCTCCTTGCCTCGGGTCCCCGGGCAGGCCACAAGGTGCTGGCATGGTGTGCCTGGTTGTGGAAGGGTGGTCCAGTCCCCTTCTCCATGCTCTGGGTCCCTGGGTGGGCTCCGAGGTGCTGGCATGTTGCACCTGGTTGTGGGAGGATGGTCTGGTCCCTAATTCCATACCCCGGGTCCATACCCCAAGGT
Source organism: Galeopterus variegatus (assembly GCF_000696425.1). Lineage (NCBI taxonomy): Eukaryota > Metazoa > Chordata > Mammalia > Dermoptera > Cynocephalidae > Galeopterus > Galeopterus variegatus. The sequence goes on along the minus strand of NW_007757889.1, from coordinate 5,768 downwards.
GCTGGTGTGGTGTGCCTGGTTGTGGGAGGGGGATCCATTCCCCTTCTCCATGCTTCAGGTCCCCAGGCTGGCCCCGAGGCACTGGCACTGTTTGCCTGGAAGTGGGAGTGGGGTCCAGTCCCCAGATCCAAGCTTCCAGTTCCCAGGCAGGCCCCAAGGTGCTGGTGGTGTGCCTGGGCTGGAACTAATTTTTTG
>NW_007757889.1:2518-2843 GCF_000696425.1 Galeopterus variegatus | reverse complement strand
TAAACATGTTTAATGTTTGATTACATTAAGGAATTGTTATTGATTTTTAAAATGTGAAAAAATTTTTGAGTAATTGGCATCTTACTAGCTATATTTCTGTTCAAACTCTTGTTTTTTCATGATTCAGTCTTGGTATGTGTTTTGGATCTAGGAATTTATTCAATTCGTTTAGATGTTCTAATTTGTTGTTCAATAATTATTCATAGTATTCTCTTATAATCCTTTTGATGTCTGCAAATTTGGTTGTAATGACAAAAAAATGGGTGAATAAAACATAATAAAGAAAACAAATTTAAAAAGGGAATAGAGAACTTGAACAACACTA
>NW_007757889.1:0-841 GCF_000696425.1 Galeopterus variegatus | reverse complement strand
GTTATTAATCTAAAATAATGTGTTCCAACTATAACATGGTTTTTGTAAGCCTCATGGTAACCATAACATTAAAAACTTTAAGAAGACATACTGAAAATAAATAGCAAGAAATCAAAACACACTGATAGAGAAAACCACTCAATCACAAAGGAAGACAGTAAGATCAGAGAAAAAGAAGAAAAAGGGTCAAAAAAACAACCAGAAAAAAAGTAACAAAACGTCAGTAACAAGTCCCTATATATCAATAACTCTAAATGTAAATGGATTAAATTCCCCAATTAAAAGACACAGAGTGGCTCAATGGATTATAAAACAAGAACCAACAATATGCTCCCTACAAGAAACTCACTTCACCTACAAAGACATACACCATCTGAAAGCGAGGGGATGGGAAAAAATATTTCATGCAAACGGAAACCAAAAAAGAGCAGAAGTAGCTATACTTATATCAGATAAAACAGACTTCAAGCCAAGGAAAGTAAAAAAAAGATAAGAAAGGTCATTATATAGTGGTAAAGAAATCAACTCAACAAGAGGATATAACAATTCTAAATATATACACACCCGACTCCAGAGCACCCAGTTAAATAAAGTAATTACTATTAGACCTAATAGGAGAAATAGACTATAATACAATAATAGTTGGGGACTTTGGTACCACACTTCCAGCAAAGGACAGATCATTTAGGTAGAAAATTAGCCAGGAAACATTATAATTAATCTCTACTCTAGGCCTATTGGACCTAACAGACATATATATAACATTTTATCCAACAGATGCAGAATACACATTCTTCTTAGCAGCACATGGAACATTCTCTAGAATAGACCATATGTTAGG
>NW_007757888.1:5919-6790 GCF_000696425.1 Galeopterus variegatus | reverse complement strand
AGGCCTCGCGCTCGCTTGGCCCCTTTTGGCGGGAGGGCTCGGAGCGGTAGTCGCTGCACTGGAGCGAACTGCGAGCAACCGTCTGAGGCCCGGAGCGCTGTGGGCCAGGCCGAATTTGCTTCCCTGCCCCAGCTCCGAGTCACAGGTTTTCGCAGGTACCTTTGCTCGCACCCCGCGGTCGGGCCGGGCCGGCGGATCTCCAGCGTTGGTCGTGCCGGTCCCCTCCGTCCGCTCCGCCGCCCACCTTGTGTGAGAAGGTGGCCGCGGCCCACACGTTTCCGCCCATGAACCTCCTCAGTGTCTTCGCGGCGACGAGCACACACACTCCAGCGCCTGCGGCTGCAGAGACGCGGCGAGCAGGGGCCCGGGGGGAGGAAGGGCCCGACCAGAGCTGGGGTAGGACCAAGCGGGAGGGGACAGAGGAGAGGTAACGGGGCCCCGAAGCGTCCCACCGGGGGGAGCCCCCTCAGGCGGCCCTAGCGTTGTGGGAGAGGCTCCTGGCCCTTGGCTCCTGTGGATCATGCTACCGTTGGAAGAGCTCCTGCCTCCGCGGCCGCCCGCCGGCAGACTTTGTGGCATGGGGGTGGTCTTCTGAGTCTGTCCTGCCTCTTTCTCCTGTGTCCCACTCAACACACCTTATTCCCAGGAGCGGCTGCNGAATATAAAGTAGTTATGCTTTGTTACTTAACTTAAAATGGAGGGGAGAAATAGAAAAAAGGTTTTCCAGATTATATACTGACTGCTAACCAATATATTTTGAGATTTTATATTTTAGGCGTTTAAAATTAAAATAAGTGGTTTTAACTTATATTTAGATGTTCTTTTTAAAACTATGTATAGATAGATAGATATAATTTTAAAAAGAACTATT
>NW_007757888.1:0-268 GCF_000696425.1 Galeopterus variegatus | reverse complement strand
AATGTAAGGAATGTAAGTAGAAAAAGACATAAATATGCTGTCCCATCAGGATCTAGAATGTTAATACAAGTTTCCTTTTTTATTAAGAATAGAACTAAATTATTACCCACAAACTATTTTAGTACTCATAACTGGTCATGAGAAATAGGAGAAAATACCTGTCTCTAACATTTTAGGTAATTTAAGACATAGAAAAGGAATTAACAGGGCAGAAACTAATTATTCTCAGGAAATCAGTAGCTGTTCTTAGAATTTTCTATATATTTGT
>NW_007757887.1:6307-6790 GCF_000696425.1 Galeopterus variegatus | reverse complement strand
ACTCAAAATGGATTAAAGACTTAAATATAAGACCTGAAATGATTAAATTCCTATAGGAAAAAATAGGGGAAACACTCCAGGTAATAGGATGGGCAAAGACTTTGCCCATTTTTATTTGGGTTGTTCTTTTTTTTGTTGTTGAGTTGAGTTCCTTATGTATTCTAAATATTAGCCTCTTGTCAGATTGTAGTTTGCAAACACTTTCTCCCATTCTGTAGGCTGTCTCTTCACTTTGTTGATTGTGTCCTTCACTGGGCAGAGACTTTTTAGTTTGATGTAGTCCCATTTGTCTATTTTTTTTTTCCTTTTTGTCTTTTTTCATGACCAGTAACGGGATCGCAACCCTCAGTGTTGCGCCCACACTGCACTCAACCAGTGAGCAGACTGGTCTCTATATGGGATCTGAACCCTCGGTGGGAGCACCACCGCACTCCCAAGCGCCGCACTCTACCGAGTGTGCCACCAGGCTGGCCCGCCATTTGT
>NW_007757887.1:0-977 GCF_000696425.1 Galeopterus variegatus | reverse complement strand
CTGAGTTGGTTAGAGCACCAAGGTCAAGGATTCAGATGTACCAGCCAGCCACCAAAAAAAATAAAAAATAGTAATAAAAATATAAATAAATAAATAAAGGTAGTCTTTTTTCCAGATGCTTTAAATTTTTTCTTTGTATTTAATTTTCAGCAGCAGGACTATGTAATGTGTCTAGGTGTGGAGTTCTTCTAATCATAAATTTTTTTTATTTGTTTTCCCCAGCACTGGACTTCTGATTGGTCCAGGCTCTATTCCTCAGCCTGTGCCCAGAATCAGCAAATGCCCCTAAAATAATAAATAGTCATTTACACTATTTACACATTTCATCTCTGAAAGATTCTTTCCTAGAGGAAAGAATCTCATGATCCTCGCTTCCACACTCTCACTCTCTGATGTTTTTTAGAATATAATTTTTGTAATTTATCCAGCTTTTCCAGATGGTATAGCAGGAACTTTGACCTGTTGTAATCTATTATATCCTAATCAGAAAAGCAAGTCTGAGCCTTCCTCTTTTAATCGCTCTTAGGGAGGAGATTTTGAAAGAGAGGATAACATTGAACAAATCAAAAAGTTTGGCACTGGAATTTTGTTCACCTACTCCCACAATACTTGAAATTTCTATATAATACCCTCAAGTTGTCATCCAGCTTGGTATCCTGCCAGGGGAAGAAAGTTTATTATATCCTCATGTAATAGTACTCCTAGGATCTCTAAGAATTTTGCTCTGAGATGCAATTTGAAGGAGACCTTTCTGTTGCCCCCTTGTTCTGAGCAGCTCCATAGAATAAGTTAGGTAAAATCTGTTCCCTCTACTGTATGTTGTGCTAGGAATATTGAAGACCTCAACCACGTCTTCATAATTAGACGAAGAATTTCTTAAATTGTCTCCATTTCATACAGTTTGAGATTCCATTTACCATTCTGTTTGCCTTTCTCTGAACATATCTCATTGTGTCTTTATTCCACTTCTTCACATG
>NW_007757886.1:6436-6791 GCF_000696425.1 Galeopterus variegatus | reverse complement strand
ATCGAACTAAGTAAACTCATCGGACCAAGCTGTTCGATCTAAGTAAACGCATTGGACGGAGATAATTCATCAAAGAACACTCAAAAGACCCAACTAATCAAAATAGGAAAACTAATCACACCAAGCTAATCGATCTAGAAAAACTTATCAGACAAACCTAATCGATCTAGGTAAACTCATCAGACGAAGCTAATCGATGTAAGTAAACTCATCAGACCAAGCTCATCGATCTAAGTAAACTCATCAGACCAGTCTAATCGATCTAATTAAACTCACTGGACAGAGCTAATTGACCTATGTAAACTCATCAGAACAAGCTCATCAATCTAAGTAAACTCACCAGACCAAGCTCTTC
>NW_007757886.1:2607-2842 GCF_000696425.1 Galeopterus variegatus | reverse complement strand
CTCATCAGACCAAGCCCTTCGAACTAAGTAAACTCATCACACCAACCTCATCGATCTAAGTCAACTCATTAGATCAAGCACATTGATCTAAGTAAACTCATCAGAAAAGCACATCGATCTAATTGAACTCATGAGACCGAGCTCATCGATCTAAGTAAACTAATCTGACCAAATTCATCTATCTAAGTAAACACATCGGACAGATCTAATCGATCTAAGTAAACTCATCAGAGCA
>NW_007757886.1:1256-1877 GCF_000696425.1 Galeopterus variegatus | reverse complement strand
GATCTAAGTAAACTCATCAGACCAAGCACATTGATCTAAGTAAACTCATCAGACCAAGCACATCGATCTAATGAAAGTCATCTGACCGAGCTCATCGATCTACATAAACTCATCATACCTATCTCATCGATCTAAATAAACTCATCAGACCAAGCCCTTCGATCTATGTAAACTCATCACACCATCCTCATCGATCTAAGTAAACTCATCAGACCAAGCACATTGATCTAAGTAAACTCATCAGACCAAGTACATCGATCTAATTGAACTCATCAGACCGAGCTCATCGATCTAAGTAAACTAAACACACCAAGCTAATCGATCTAAGTAAACTCATCAGACCAAGCACATCGATCTAATGAAAGTCATCTGACCGAGCTCATCGATCTACATAAACTCATCATACCTATCTCATCGATCTAAATAAACTCATCAGACCAAGCCTTTCGATCTATGTAAACTCATCACACCATCCTCATCGATCTAAGTAAACTGATCAGACCAAGCACATTGATCTAAGTAAACTCATCAGACCAAGTACATCGATCTAATTGAACTCATCAGACCAAGCTCATCGATCTAAGTAAACTAATCATACCAGGCTAATCGATCTAACCAAAC
>NW_007757886.1:0-674 GCF_000696425.1 Galeopterus variegatus | reverse complement strand
TCATCAGAGAAAGCTAATCCGTCTAAGTAAACTCATCAGACCAAGTCCCTCGATCTAAGTAAACTAAACACACCAAGCTAATCGATCTAAGTAAACTCATCAGACCAAGCACATCGATCTAAGTAAAGTCATCTGACCGAGCTCATCGATCTACGTAAACTCATCATACCTATCTCATCGATCTAAATAAACTCATCAGACCAAGCCCTTCGATCTATGTAAACTCATCACACCATCCTCCTCGATCTAAGTAAACTCATCAGACCAAGCACATTGATCTAAGTAAACTCATCAGACCAAGTACATCGATCTAATTGAACTCATCAGACCGAGCTCATCGATCTAAGTAAACTAATCTGACCAACCTCATCTATCTAAGTAAACTCATCAGAGAAAGCTAATCGGTCTAGGTAAACTCATCAGACCAAGCCCCTCGATCTAAGTAAACTAAACACACCAAGCTAATCGATCTAAGTAAACTCATCAGACCAAGCACATCGATCTAAGTAAAGTCATCTGACCGAGCTAATCGATCTACGTAAACTCATAATACCTATCTCATCGATCTAAATAAACTCATCAGACCAAGCAATTCGATCTATGTAAACTCATCACACCATCCTCATCGATCTAAGTAAACTCATCAGACCAAGCACATTGATCTAAGTAAACTC
>NW_007757885.1:6104-6791 GCF_000696425.1 Galeopterus variegatus | reverse complement strand
TGGAGAAGGGAAAGAAGACCAGGAAGAGAAGAGAAAAATAAAATGCGATGGAGATAAGCAAACAGACTCATGACATGAGCTCTGTCCTTTAATATCATGTTTTAAATAGCTAAATTATGGATGTGCTACAATCGTAGATTAATCTTCCACCAATGCTCTACAGATTGTTAACGGTATATCTGAGGCAAAGAAAAAATGGTGGTGGTGGTCTATACTGAGATCTAAGTTTGGAAAGTTGATTTAAATAAAGATTAACAAGTCTCTTCATTTTCACAGAAAGAGGTAGAATATTCAGCATTTCCTAGACTTTTTGGGCTAGGAAACAAAATTTTCAAGGTCCACACATTGACATCTGTTCAAATACTTTTGTTCAGAGGCCATTTGGGTAAAGCGAGGTGAAGCATTTAAGCCATTCTGGAGACAGCTCCATAGTGCAGCTACTCACATAATAAAAATGCCTCCTCTCTGCAATGGGCTCAGAGGCCTTATGGTATAAAAATATAGGTGGTGTCACTAGCGGGGCTTTGAAAATTTTTACATAATCATGGGATCCTGTTGGGAAAATAAATTAGATTTTAATGAGGTACATACAGAAGACTATACTTGGTTTACCTCTAAACACTTTGAGGTTAATAAAACAAAACAAAATATCTGCTAACATGAGGTTAAGTTCCCAAATAACCAGTC
>NW_007757884.1:6363-6791 GCF_000696425.1 Galeopterus variegatus | reverse complement strand
TGCCCTGTCCTGTGCAGGTCATGAGTTAGGTAGTTGAAAAAAGATTCTGGCAGCCAACGGCAAGGTAGACATGCTTTATTCCAACTTGAGCTCTACTGGCCAGTGGTTCAGAGCCATTGTCTTTTATACCAAAAGTACACAATGGTGGCAACAAACCAAGGAGTATATGGGCATGCACTACTCTTATACAACTTGTTTACAACAGATGTGCTGAATCATACCCAGCTGCATGTGAGGCAAGAGGGCCTGATGATACTGACTCCGTTTTCCTCACACAAGTGTACTGCACAATGATTCACTAAGGATAGAGAGCATTGTTTTTTACCCATCAGGAGGACATTATCTTCTATTCCTAGTTTTCTGAGAATATTTTCAGGAATGCATGTTAGGTTTTGTGAAATCTTTTACTGTGTCTATTGAGATGGAAT
>NW_007757884.1:0-1314 GCF_000696425.1 Galeopterus variegatus | reverse complement strand
AACTGCCAGTCTGGGATGTCTCCTCCAAAGATGGATTTTGCTTTGCCCCGTGTTGCTGGGGCTATTGGTTCACCTTCTGGGAGGTGCTTACTACAGGGCTGCGGTGCACATCAAAAGAAGGCAGACCTTGGAGACCGGTTGAGTGAGAATTGGAAGCAAAACCATGCAACCTGCATAGTCCTCACTGCCACAGGCTCTCGCAGACCCCCAGCTGATGCCAGCAGGGCTGGGGGCACCGTGCCAGCCTCCTGGTCAGCCCCCACAGCTCCAGCAGTGGGACTGGTGATTAGATGAGAGCACTGACTCTAATCCTGACCTGGTCATTATCTGTGAATGCGGACAACAGATGAGCCCCTCACAACACCATGGCAATGGCCAGAAAATAGACGCTGCCGAGCGACTGAACGGGAAGAGCTCTACGATGGATCCCCGCTGACCCTGCTGTCCAGGACGCACAGCAGTCGGGGGCTGGCTCCTTGGAGAGTCATCATCTCCGCCACAGATGATGCACACGTTTCAGGGACTAATCCATGACGGTCGTAAGATAAATGTAAACATTTAGCTGGATGTGATTACTCTTTTGTTACAGTGTTGAGATAAACTGTACAATTCAATTGATTTTAGTACACCCACAGAATTTTGCAACTACCACCACAACCTAATTTTAAAACATTTTCAACACCCCAAAAGGAAACGCCACACCCATTAGCTGTCATCCCCAGACCCCCATCTCCCCCGGCCCTAGGCAGCCGCTAATCTACTTTGTCTCTGTGGATTTGCCTATTCTGGACATTTCATAGAAATGGAATCAACACAGTCGTGGCCTGTGCTGCTTTCCCTTAGCATAAGGTCTTCAAGGTTCGTGCATATAATAGATTAGTTCTTCTTTTCATAATTCTTACAGCACCTTTTCTAGATCTTGAAGTGCTTCTGAGCTATCCTCCAATATTTTGGTTGCTATTGGAAATCAGATTGAAAATAAATTCTATCTACCCAAGCTTTTTGTGTGCTGGTGTGGGTGGAAAGTATTATTACTAAGGTGAGGTAAATTGACTTGTATATCTATATCAACAGCCACTAAATACTTGACTTGAGAAATGTTTAGTTGTGTTTTGCGAGTGTAGTTTTCTGGTCATATATAATAACTCTAGGGCTTATTGCAAGAAGCAATTATCCTCAGAATAACAGAGCCATCATACTTGGACAAACTCCCTCTTTGAACTGATGAATCTTCCTGCATCTCAGGGATGCTGTATACACTTCCCTCTGCTGAATAGCATGCCAGGAAGACAAAAAATCAGAAGAAAGTAAAGG
>NW_007757883.1:6344-6791 GCF_000696425.1 Galeopterus variegatus | reverse complement strand
TATCAATCAATATTTTTACAATAGTTCATTATATGTAACAGGAGTTTGGGTTTAAAATTTGTCTTTTCTTTCCTGAAAAGAAAGTGCATTCCCACTTTCAGTATATGCTATCGGAAGACCTCAGTTTTAGTTTCATACCAAATAAGGGTAAGTTATAAATATCAACAATTAAGTTGAAATGGAAAACAAAGAAACCTGGGATTCTAGGAGTTGTCAAGGTCTCTGTGACATGCTTTCTGCCAATACGTTCAGAGACAGACATTGTGCTACACCAAGTGTCCTAGAGAGCCCCCACTCTCCTGCACACATCCTCCTCAAGAATGAGAGTAGAAACAGCTGAATTTCCCTTCTTTTTCCAACCAAGCCACCTCTCCTTGCCCCAGCTCATGCTGATTTATTGATTCCCACATTCTTGTTTGGAATAGCTACTTTTCCTGTATCTTTATG
>NW_007757883.1:0-1134 GCF_000696425.1 Galeopterus variegatus | reverse complement strand
TACTACTGCTGCTTATCCTCACCTGGATTGTCATAATGACCGCTGGGTGATAGGTTCCCAATAGCTTCTCTCTAACCTTCACTGCATATGGAGCTGCAAAGGAGCTACATCCCCCATCCCCCAGCTCCCTTGCCTAAGTTCCAAAGGCACTTTCAGTTCCATCCAATTTAATTCACAAATGTGCTTTGAGCACAAATTACTAGGCTACAGAATAGGGTTAGCTAGTGCTGTTCTCAAGATGTTTACAACCAGTCTCTCTAGAATATGACAAGCAGAGACATAGTTATAATACAAGGTAAAATACAAATCACAGGAGTGTGTAGGAGTTGAAAAGTAGTACCATTGAGGGGAGGCAATTTATTACCATAATTGCAAGCATGGGATTTAGAGTCATAGATCAGCATTCAAATCCTGACTCTTCTACTTATTAGGTAAGGGACTTTGGCATTAAGAATAACAACATCCACTTTAAGGATTATTTTGAGATATATGTATGTAATAGGTATGACGGCAGATGGCTTATAATAAATGGGCAACAGTGTATGGTTATCATATCAAGTGTTTGATTCTTCCTAAAAGCTGACTCTTAAGAAGAAAACTTGGGCTCACTGTTAAGAAAAGAAGAAAATTTGGGTGGGAATTAGAGGTGGAACATTAAGTCCAGAGAAACTTATTTAACAGACTGAGAAGAAGCCTGAGGAAAGGGAGAGTTTGAAGATTTGTGGGAAAAGGGAAAACTGAAGATGCTGGAAAGAAACTGAAGATGCTGGAAAAGGTGGGATTTAAAGTGTAAACTGAGGGAGGACTTCAGCTTTCCGCGGCAGGGGAAAGCTGGAAAATGAAACATGCACGTTGCAGAGCAAATGGGTAAATTAAGAAAAAATTCACTACAGCAAAGATCAAATTAACTTAAAGAACATTTAGAAAAGGAAATGGATTGGAAGTGAGAATGAAACAAACATTTTAAAGAATGGAGAGAAATAATCTAGATTAAAGAAAGTCTCCTTACAGAACATGTTTTCCCCTACTACCCAAGTACGACCGGGGAGGCTCCGGCCGGACGCAGGGTCCCGCCCGCGCTGCGCGGAAGGAGGCCCGGGGGCCTGGCGCGCACGCGGAACCCGAACGCGGCGG
>NW_007757882.1:5915-6792 GCF_000696425.1 Galeopterus variegatus | reverse complement strand
GCCCGTGTGATCTGGAAGAAAACGGATATTTATTTTAAAACTTTTTTTGTTTGTTTTTTGGCAGTTGGCTGGTAAGGGGATCTGAACCCTTGAAGGGGATATTTCTTTATAGCACCAATTTTATTTCCTCAGACTAATGAGACTACCTCACAAGTTTTTAGCCAGTATATTCACTCCTCATAGCAGATCAAGAGGATGACAGGAGAAATTCTAAATTTATTCCCAATTTACTGTAATCTAAAATCAAACCTAGATGAAAAGGATTAGCATTTAAATATTAATGTCTCTAAAACCTGCATCTTCTATTGCTGTGTGAAATTAAACTTCAGAAAACAGTTTATTTTTCCTTAAAAAATAAAATAGGTTAGAAAAAACACTTTGAACTATTTAAAAATGCATATGTGCTCTGGAGCTGCACAGTGAGAACACAAAACAATATTCATCTAATACCATCCTCTGTGTCTACTTCTTTGGGATTTCAAAACAGACACTTTCCAAATTACACCCCAAAGCCTTCTGCCATTTCTGCCATAACATCTGGCATTATGCAGAGTTAAACTCAAGTTCACTGTATTTAAAAACAACTGAGGGCAAGATGAAGATGGTTCAGACACAGAGTAGGACTCACACTCAGGGGAGGCAGCACAGAACGCGAGGACTGTTCCTTTCAGCAGGAAACTCCTCATACCAGATAGATATTAAAGAAACTTAACATTTTACCCAACATTATTATTCAGGGAACAAAACTTATTTACTGCAAGTATCTTGGTAACTTTTTCTTTGTATTGAAATAGTTTGCTAGAATGTCTTCTCAAAGTCATTAAAACATGACCTGGTAGGAAAATATAAGTTAAATATTTACCATCAAAATTTTGAT
>NW_007757882.1:3866-5033 GCF_000696425.1 Galeopterus variegatus | reverse complement strand
CCTAAGAAAATGAAGGCTTTGTGTCTAACACATGACTTGTTTGGTAAATAAGACTAAAAAACATAAAAGAAAACTCTTTTTCTAGAAAGACTGACCGTGGCTTTTGACTAAAAGCTCAAAATTCCATTTCCCCATTAATTACACTCTATAACATTCCCAATGTTAAGCAGAGATTGAGCGCATTATCTAAAACAAGCAATATTTCCCTGGTGGGATTGTTAACTCTGAAGAATGACATTTTATTTAACAGACAGCATGGACTTCATACATATCCATTATCAGTGCTTTTAAGACCAAACAACTTTAAAAGCAGCAGTTTCTGCATGTACAAAAACACACATTTATTACATAACATATGGTAGTAAAATATATCAAGATATATTACACAAACTCAAAGCATTTTAGATAAAGCATCAGTGTCATATATTACAGATTGATGTAAAATAAAATGACGTATAGTCTGTCTTCAAATCCCACAATATATTTTACACCAATACTAACATATTCACATTATTACAGGAGTATCTAAGTGAACACAAAGAATAGGAAAGGTTATTAAAGAACCTCAGTAACTATTTTCTTCTAATCCTTCTAATTGAGTGGATGATTTTCTATCTGCCAACATGAAAGACAAAAGGCTAGAACTATTATTTTCATAGGAAAGGAAACAGTGTTTTCCAGAAAAACACTTCATTCACATCCTGCAGTTCTGACAGTAGTATGCCGTAAGGGTAAGGTTAGTTCCTGCTAATTTTATATATTACACCACAAAAGGTGTGGACACTTAGGAGTCTTAACATGGGAGGAGTTGGTTATAATGTGAAATCTACTTCACACCTGTGACTGAAGTGGCCAGGGTCATGCAGGAGCTCCTTGGACACAGAGTTCTAAAAGCTAATTATAATGATTAGGGCAAAGAATGCCATGAACTCAAGAGGAAGGTAGCGCCTATAGCTAATACCAAAATAACTTCCATCTTAGACAAAACATTTTTTCCCTATAACTGGAAATGTAATCTTTAGGACAACAAGGAAAAAACATTGATATGACAGTTTTCTGGTGACTGATAAGAAAAAAACAATTTGGAATAAGCTAGTTTGTGGGAAAAAGGACCATTTGATGGTGGACTAAAGAGTTCAAATGGACTGTAAGCAACTTCTTATAGTA
>NW_007757882.1:1868-2831 GCF_000696425.1 Galeopterus variegatus | reverse complement strand
ATCGTAACTTCTTACTATAATGCTTTGATTACATGTTGGTAACAGCACTTGTGTAACTGAGAAGGGACTGTTGCTGCACTCTTTTCCTCCATGCTGAGACAGCGAATGCTGTCAGGAGGTCACCTTCTAAATAGGAAAAGTTACATTTTTGGAGAATGTTTCTAGCACAGGTACCTAAGGAAAGGGCATTGAAATGAGCAACCATTCCCTTCTTTCTCCTCACATCTTTTTCTTGGAGCCTTTGCAAAGCAATTCAACACTAATGGAAAAACAAATCAACTAACACAACAAACAAAAATTATAATATTATGGTACCCGGGGCTCTTGAATCAGTCCAGTTTTCTTCACGCTAGCTGAATCAATGGGCTCTTCCTGGAATGATCCTGTGAGGACATGTGACTATAAGATACCACAGAATGGCCACTGGCTTAGATTTGAGGAAAGGGTTTACATGACTTCCATCATTATCAGACATGCTTTTCTTCTTCTGCTTTGAGTAGCGGCATTTTTCTTGCTTATTAAAAACATTCCGTCCAATGTGGATGTTTTCTCTGTACCCTTCCGCTCTCTCTCCAGTCCCCTATAGTTCATTTATATCCTGGTTTTATCAGGACACTAATCTCAGACTGTTCATAAGGCATGTTTCCTTTATAGAAGATGCTTTGTCTAGTCCTCTGCTAGTATCTCTATAACCATATAACAGGATCAATCCCATGCTTTAATAAGGAAAAAATCTCCCAAACACTTAGGTGATAAAATTTTTTAGCATAAAATTTTTGTCAAGTAGTCTCAATAAAAAGAATTGTTTTGTTGCCCTAAGTATTAGCAATAATTATCCTTATGCTACCTATCCCAGATATCTTGTACAAAGGGGTCATAATAACTATCATCTTTATATTATTAGCCCAGTTCTTGTTCTCATAGATGTCAGATCCTCATTGGAGGTTGTTAAATGTCTTTGGC
>NW_007757882.1:0-882 GCF_000696425.1 Galeopterus variegatus | reverse complement strand
CTTCTCAGTGTTTTGGTTTGTGGCACTACTCTTGCCCACCTCAATCCCCATGACCAAACTCCGATTAATAAGCTTTTGCCCCTCCATTTGTAAAGACTTATGCTGTTTGAGATAATCCTCCTCTCCCTGCAAGAGACCAGCTTCACAGCTGGTTTTATGTTGTTTCTTTGAATCAATCCCCCTGAGATAGGTCAGTTTGCAGTGCTGGTTACCTATGTTGGGCTCTGAGCAGCACCAGTGTTGCCTCAGGATTTTTGGAGCATCTGTTGCATCTGAGGACAGGTAGCTGGGTGTGCAAATGTCACATGGGATCCTGGCATGCACCTGCAGTGGGAGGGCCTCTCTGTACATTACTGCAATGGTCATCGGCTTGGATTCAAGAGGCTGTTTCATTTGAATGTCTTCATCTTTAGACTGGTCTAAGTCAAAGTCACTCAGGGTTAAAAGGCCTTCCACCTCAGGCTGGTCAAGGCTTTCTGCCTCAGGCTGGTCAAGGCCTTCTGCCTCAGGCTGGTCAAGGCCTTCCACCTGAGGCTGGTCAAAGCCTTCCACCTCAGGCTGGGCAAGGCCTTCCACCTCAGGCTGGTCAAGGCCTTCCACCTCAGGCTGGTCAAGGCCTTCCACCTCAGGCTGGTCAAGTTCTTTGGCCTCAGGCTGGTGAAGGCCTTCGACCTCAGGCTGGTCAAGACCTTCGACCTCAGGCTGGTCAAGGCCTTCGACCTGAGGCTGGTCAAGGCCTTCCACCTCAGGCTGGTCAAGGCCTTCCGCCTCAGCCTGGTCAAGGCCTGCTGCCTCAGGCTGGTCAAGGCCTTCAGCCTCAGGCTGGGCAAGGCCATGGTCACTGAGGGTTAAGACAGACTCCATGCTTCTGCTACTCTGGTC
>NW_007757881.1:5831-6792 GCF_000696425.1 Galeopterus variegatus | reverse complement strand
TGGGAGTGAAATTGACAGATCATAGAATAAATACCCATGATTTTACTAAATCCTGCTAAATGCTTTCCAAGACAGTCATACCAACTGTAAACTCCCAGTGAGCGAGCAGTACACAGTGTTTTCAACTCCTCACATCCTCACCTCAATTATGAGTTACCCCTTTTTCTAATTTTTGCTGATCGGTGTAAAGCACTGTCACATTCATTATTTAATTTGTATATATTGATTACTAGGAAGGAAGAGTGTTAACTCATTAGCCATCTGGCTTCCTATTCTGTAAATTTCCTATAAATATCCTTGCCCCTTTAAAAAAATAGATTCAGTTTCCTGCAGTTTTCTTCATGATATGGAGTTCCTGGTAAATCTATGGTAGATATTAATTTATCATTGGTATTAGATATTGCAATATCTTCTTCTAGTCCTCATTGCTCTATTAACTTTATAATGCTCCTTGTTAAAACTCATGACTATTAAGCTGTGGTGTCAATCCATATTTTTTTTGCCTTGTGATTTGTGCTTTTGGGTATTTTATTATTGATAGCCAAGTACATTTTCTTCTGTGAGGTTTGTAGTTTTACTTTCCATGCTTAGGTGTTTATTCCATTTGGAATCTTCTGCATGAAATAACTGTTTAGCTTTCTCTTTCTCCTTACGACTAAACAATGTTTTCCCACTGCTCTGTGGTACCACCTCGATCACGTGTAAGTTCCCTTATGTACGTGGTACCATTAATTGATTGGGTGCCATCTGTCTATTTTGTTTCTCTGCTATACTATTGTTATTACTACAGTTTTGTGGTAGGTTTTACTATCCCAAAGCAAGTCTCCCCTCTTGGCTCTTCAATTTTTTGTTGACTTAGCTATTTATGGTCCTGTATTCTTCCTCAAAAAGTCTGAAATGTCTTTGTCAAGTTCTTACAAAAATAACCCAGCTACAATTTTGATTGGAATTGCATTGAAAT
>NW_007757881.1:0-1793 GCF_000696425.1 Galeopterus variegatus | reverse complement strand
GGGCCGGCCCCATTGAGGACTTTAAAGCTAAGTTTTACCTAAATCCAACCAGGTTTTGGAATTGGAAAAATAAAAATAAAAAGACAGACATATTTCTGACAAGATGGCAGCTTCTGGTTGGCTTGACAGGGCTTGAAATAGCTGTTATTTGGAAAGTGCTGATGAGTCTAAAAAGAATGTGCTCTGCCCGCCCTGTGCCCCATTCCCAGGGGTCAGCAGGCAGAGCAGCTGTAATTACACCTCAAGTGGTTTTCATGACACAGGAGGGAATTCAGAAGCCTGAGGTTGGAACAAAAACAGGCGCCTATCTTCAGCTGGGCATAGTTCACAAATCTCCTAGCTTTCTCCAGATAAAAAAAGTCTTGAGAATTCCCGAGAGACAAGATTCCCTGGAGGGGGCCTAGAGATGAAAATAGATGCATTTATTTTAAGCAGCTTGTAACTCTGGCCTTGAAGACCGTCTCTTCTCTACCCTCAACTCTGTGTGAATTAGGGCTTTGAAGCCAGAGACATTTTGGGTGATTTTCCATATTTCTTGGGAAAACTGCTCTGTGGATGAACATTCCCAGTCTCTTCCTGAGGAACCAGCATCCTCAGAAACACCCTGTGTGTGTGTCTGTGCATGTGGGGGGTGCCCTAGTGGTCGCCCTGGCTTACAACCACACTCAGGCTTCCCTCAGCCTCCTGGCTCTCCTGCCGTGGAGCTGCTCAGGACAGCTGGTCACCGGGGACTCCAGGGAAGAGATGGAGGAGAGGGCTGACATTGTGAGATTTCTAGCCCGTAGTACCCTCCCCTAGGCCAGTTCCGTCTGGAGCGCAGACACTGGCAAGTAGATGCAGTTTCCCAAGAACCAGCAGAGGGAGCTTGGGGTGGAAGCCAGGAACCTCCAAGGGCCTCAGACTGAGCATTAGCAATTCTAATTTCCATCTGTTTCTCTCTGTTTATGACACCAAACAAATAACAAAGGACCCCTCCTTGAAGTTGTAGGCGGATTTATGCTCCTCAGCTGATCAGAGGAGCCTGTTCCTCACTTTCCGCAGTGGCTTCCCACAGAGAACCACAGCCTTGACAAGGGCAATCTGCCCTCCTGCGTCCCTGCTGTGAGAGTCCCCTGCCAATCCCATGCAAAGGAGGAACCTGGGGGGAACAGGAGCAGCTGCCCCCACAGTGCAGATGCCCAGCATGCTGTCACGACCAGATACCTGGGAACAAGGTGGCCTCTTAAGAAGGTGGTTTTTTCTGTAGAAACATTTTCTTGGACCAATTTGAACAGAGCCGGGTGAGAAAGACTCAGTCCCTCATGGGAAGGATGACAACTTAGACAACAGAATGGACTTTCCCACCGGTGAGGGTGGGCCAGCACGGGGGCAGGCTGGAACACTCAGGATAGCGCTTTCTTTTCTCATTACTTATTTCCTTTATTCGAGGGATAATACATACCACAAAATGTATACAGTGCACAAATCTTGAGTGTACAGCTTGATGACTATTTACCTACGTAGACACCCGTGTGACACCACCCACATTATGTTCACTTGTGTGTGCGTTGCTTCTTTTACACAATTTAACGTCTGTGTGTCTTGTCCATGTTGCACTAGGCACTAGAAGTGTATTCTTTCTTAATACTAGGTAGGCGTTGCTTCTTTTACACAATTTAACGTCTGTGTGTCTTGTCCATGTTGCACTAGGCACTAGTAGTGTATTCTTTCTTAATACTAGGTAGCTAGGGCTGGCCCGTAGCTCACTCGGGAGAGTGCGGTGCTGATAACACCAAGGCCACGGGTTCGGATCC
>NW_007757880.1:6459-6792 GCF_000696425.1 Galeopterus variegatus | reverse complement strand
GATCAACCTAAACTCATCATACCGAGCTCATCGATCTAAGAAAACTCATCATACCAAGCACGTCCATCTAAGTAAACTCATCAGACCAAGCTCATCGATCTAAGTAAACTCATCAGTTCAAGCTAAATCTAAGTAAACTCATCAGTGCAAGCTAATCGATCTAAATAAACTCATCAGACCAAGCTCATCGATCTAAGAAAACTCATCGGACTGAGCACATTGATCTAAGCAAACTCATCAGACCAAGCTAATCAATCCAAATAAACTCATCTGTCAGTGCTAATTGATCTAAGAAAACTCATCATACCAAGCACATTCATCTAAGTAAATTCA
>NW_007757880.1:1567-1927 GCF_000696425.1 Galeopterus variegatus | reverse complement strand
AAGCTAATCTATTGAAGAAAACTCATCGGACAGTGCTAATTGATCTAAGTAAACTCATCAGACCGAGCTAATCGATCTAAGTAAACTCATCGGACAGAGGTAATTGATCTAAGTAAACTCATCCGACCAAGCTCATCGATCTAAGTAAGGTCATTCAACCTAGCTCATCGATCATATTAAACTCATCAGACCAAGCTCATTGATCTAAGTAAACTCATGAGACCAATCTAATCGATCTAAATAAACTCATCAGACCAAGCTCATCGATCTAAGTAAATTCATCAGACCAAGCTCATCGATCAAATTAAACTCATCAGACCAAGCTCATCGATCTAAGTAAATTCATCAGACTAAGCTAAT
>NW_007757880.1:0-810 GCF_000696425.1 Galeopterus variegatus | reverse complement strand
GTAAACTCATCAGACCGAGCTCATCGATCTTAGTAAACTCAAGAGACCAACCTCATCGATCTAAGTAAATTCATCAGACCAAGCTCATCGATCAAATTAAACTCATCAGACCAAGCTCATCGATCTAAGTAAACTCATCAGACCAAGCTCATCGATCTAAGTAAACTCATGAGACCAAGCTACTCGATCTATGTAAACTCATGAGACCAAGCTAATCGATCAAAGTAAACTCATCAGACCACGCTCATCAGTCTAAGTAAACTCATCAAACCAAAATAATCGATCTAACTAAACTCATCGGACAGTGCTAATTGATCTAAAAAAACTCATCATACCGAGCTTATCGATCAACGTAAACTCATCAGACCAAGCTCGTCGATTTTAGGAAACTCATTTGACAGACCTAATTGATCTAATTAAACTGATCAGACCAAGCTCATTGATCTAACTACACTCATCTGACCAACCACATCGATCTAAGTAAACCCATCAGACCAAGCTCTTCGATCTAAGTAAACTCATTCCACCAAGCTAATCGATTTAAGTAAACTCATCGGACAGAGACAATTGATCTAAGTAAACTCATCAGACCAAGCTCATCGATCTAAGTAATCTCATCGGACAGTCCTAATTGATCGAAGTAAACTCATCAGACCGAGCTCATCGATCTAAGTAAACTCATCAGACGAAGCTCATCGATCAAATTAAACTCATCAGACCAAGATTTTCGATCCAAGTAAACTAATCAGACCAAGCTCATCGATCTAAGTAAACTCATCAGACCAAGCTAATGGATCTAAGTAAACTCAT
>NW_007757879.1:6587-6792 GCF_000696425.1 Galeopterus variegatus | reverse complement strand
TTAAAGCTCTCCCTGGGGGAGGGGGTACTAATAAGTGAGTTCTCACTAGATTAGTTCCCACGAGAGCTCGTTGCTTAAAAAGACCCTGGCACCTTCTCTCTTTCTCTTGCTTGATGTCTGTATCTCTCCCTATACCTGGGAAGTTCTCTGCTATTATTTCATTGAATATGTTTTTAATGCCTTTTCCTTTTTCCTCCCCTTCTGG
>NW_007757879.1:0-961 GCF_000696425.1 Galeopterus variegatus | reverse complement strand
GAACCACACTGTGTTATCCCCCCCCCCCACACACAACTTATTCACCAGTTGGTGAACATTCGGGGTGTTTTCACTTTCGGGCAATTTAATAATTATAATTATTATTATATTATATATAACTATGTTATATTGTAGTAAGTATTACATGTAATTTCATTTCTCTTGGGTAAATACCTAGAAGTGCACTTGGTGAGTCATACAGCAAGTGTATGTTTAACTTTGAAATGGGGAAATAAATGAAGACCACCCAAATAAAAACAAGCAAAGCCTATTTATTCAGACCTTGCTATAGCAAGGGAATTAGTCACTGACACTTGCATTTAGCAGAAACCCAAAGGCAGGCAGAGGAGTGGGAAAGCTTAACAGTGGGAAAAAAGGGAAGGCTTCAGGTATGCCTTGATTGGAGGCTATTGACACAGGCAAGCTGGTTCTGGTTATGGGGCAGAACCCCTTCTGAAATGGGAGTCGCATGACCTACAACCACACAAGGTAGATCAGAGAATTTCTTTATAACCAGCTTCAAGACAGAAAGGCAGAGGAAGATTATATTTTTAGTTTCAATATCCCTTCTTGGGGAAAGGAGCAGGTGAAGGAGGGCAGAAGGTCAAAGAGAGATTTCTGAAGCCTCCTGAGGCCTCAAGCACCACACCATGCTTATCGTTTTAGTCACTTAGCAAATAACAAGGACTATGGGAGTTATAAGCTAGGAAACATAGACAAAAACCAAAATACGTACGAGGGTACTTCAAAAAGTTCATAGGAAGATTTGTTTTATCTTTCAATTCTATTTTAAAGTTAACTTTTTGAAGTACCCTCATGTATCACTCCATGAAGTATGTTGACATCTCTCCCTAAAGTCACATTGGTATAATTTTGCCGATCTATTTTTTTCTTTCTTTCTAATGTAATTTTATTAATATTATTTTTTACATTCTAGGATGTTGTTGCAGAGCAGTTGGGA
>NW_007757878.1:6262-6792 GCF_000696425.1 Galeopterus variegatus | reverse complement strand
ACAGCTAGCAGACAACCTTAATAGCACAAACATTCAAATCATGGGGGTTCCAGAAGGAGAGGAGAAAGGAAAAAGCGTGGAAAACCTACTCAACGAAATAATAATGGAAAACTTCCCTGGAATAGGGAGAGACGTGGGCCTTCAGATCCAGGAGGCTCAAAGATCCCCAAACAGATTCAACTCAAACAGATCCTCTCCAAGACATTATAGCCAAGCTGGCAAAGCTCAAAGACAAAGAAAGTCTTAAAAACAGCAAGAGAAAAGCATCAAGTCACCTGTAGGGGAGCCCCTATCAGACTAACAGCAGACTTCTCAACAGAAACTCTACAGGCCAGAAAAAAACGGGATGATGTGTTCCATATACTTAAAAAAAATTGCCCACCGAGAATGCTATATCCAGCCAGGCTATCCTTCAGAAATGAGGGGAAAATAGTGTATTTTTCAGACAAACAAAAACTGCGGGAGTTTTCCACCACACAACCAGCCCTGCAAGAAATCCTCAAAGGAGTCCTGCATCTGGAATCCAAAAA
>NW_007757878.1:0-824 GCF_000696425.1 Galeopterus variegatus | reverse complement strand
CCCGTATCCCCCACATCTGCAAAACTGATCATGTTACCACCCTGTTTACAACCTTGAAATCGTTTCCCACTGCACTTTGGAATAATACTTAAACATTATGTCGTTGTGTCTACAAAGGTGCTGCATGATTGGTCATTGCTTAGCTTTCCCATCCTGTCTCAGGTCCCTGTGGCCCTCACTCACTACACTCCAGGGCCTGCTGTTGAATGAGTGAATGAGTGAATGAATGAATGAATGAATGGCAGGAAATACCTCATGGCCTTTGCAGGTGCTGTTTCTTGGCTAGAACACTGCACCAAAAGCTGACTGCTCACTTAGGTTTCCACTCAAATGTACTTTCCCCAGAGGGAAGAGATTTTCTGACCTTACCCCCAATGCAAAGTAGACCCCATTACATAATACTCTGTTGTCATGTTTATGGCATCTGTCTCGGCCCTATTGATTTATTTGTTTACTGCCTGACTCCTGCCTGAGAATATAAGCTCCAAGAAGGCAGGGATTGATTTAACTGCTGCATCCTCAGCACTTCCAGTGGTGTCTGGGCTAAATGAATGAATGGGAGGGAGGACGGAAGAAAGGGAGAGAGGAAATCACAGGGGACGGAAGGCAGAGGGGAAGGCAGACAATAAGCAAATCTTCACGACTGGGATGAACAATAAAAAGGATTATACACTGAGCTGTCCTTGGGGGTGACGGGAGGTGGCCACTGGCCAAAAAAAAAATTGGGCAGGATCCTTATCTAATGTACAACTTGAGGTACCCAAAAATCAGCTTTTAGGCACCATTCTGGTGGCCCAAACTTGCATGATTCCTCAAAAGAAGTA
>NW_007757877.1:1981-6793 GCF_000696425.1 Galeopterus variegatus | reverse complement strand
AAAGCCAGTTGGATGGTTTGGGTTCCCACCAAATGAATCAAATGCTGTACCTCGTGATCTTCACTGCCATTGTTATGGGTGGAACTGTGGCCCCCAGAAGACATATGTTGAAGTCCTAATCTCCCTGCCTCAGAATGCAACTTTATTTGGCAACAGGGTATTTACAGAGTTAACCAGGTTAAATGAGGACATCAGGGTAGGTCCTAATCCAATAGGAATGGTGTTCTTATAGAAAGTGGATATTTAGACAAGGAGACAGACACACAGAGGGCAGATGATGTGAAGACACACAGAGAGCAGACAACCACGTGACTGGAGCAGTTCAGCTACAAGCCTGGCAGCACCAGGGAGTGCCCATGCATGCCAGAAGTTGGATGAGGCAAGGAAAGATTCTCCCTTAGAGCAGCCAGAGAAAGCACATCCCTGCCTGCACCTTGATTTCATACTTCTAGCCTTGAGGATGATGAAACAATACATTTCTGTTCTTTTAGAGCCACCCAGTTTTTTTTGTTTTTTTTTTTTATTCCTTTTTTGTCTTTTTTCGTGACTGGCAACGGATTGCAACCCTCAGTGTTGCTCCCGTACTGGACCAGGACCGGCAACGGGATCGCAACCCTTGGTGTTGCACCCATACCTCGCTCAGCCAGTGAGTGGCCGGTCTGTATGTGGGATCCGAACCCTTGGCAGGAGCGTCGCTGCGCTCCCAAGCGGCGCACTGTAGCAGTGCGCCACTGGGCCGGCCCCGAGCCACCCAGTTTTTAACAGCGCTAGAAAACTAATGCAGCCGCCTTACTCAGCCAAGAAGGGAACCAATTACAAACAAAGGCTAACCTTCTCAGAAAGTTCTTGGTTTCTGAGGAAAGTTCCAAAGTACACAAGTCCAATCACTGATGGAGAATTTGCAGTGTTCTTGAATTTTATCTGAGATATTTTTATGTTATATCACAGAGCCTCTTTCAAGGTCAACTGTACTCAACTTGATGGCAGTATTTTAGAGAAACAATTCAGGGTTGACTTAGCTTTATTTTTAACAGGCTTATTTATGTATCCTCCTTAGTCTCCATGGTCAAAATAAGATTCTACCCCCATTGATCTGACATGATCTAACAGCCTGTCTCTGAGAACTGCATCTCCAGGAGTGCCAGTAGTCTCTAGGGCAGTAAACAAGACCCTGGAGAGAAACCACAGTTCAATTGACGAACACTTCTTTGAGGTGTGGTGACTAAAATCACCTGTGCAATTCCCAAATGGTATCAGGGTAGCAATTTGTTCTCAATCTACTCCTACTTGCAAGTTGGAAAAGTATGCTTTCAGACGTGGGGAGCCTCCCTTGCCAGTGCAAGTGAGTACATACAGCCCGACTACTGGGCTTCTATTAAAAGTGCAGACATAGTCAATTTGATTGTGATTAGATGTCCCTCATAAACACAACTTATTTAATCAAACAGATCTTATCTAACACTGTCTCAATCTAAACCAGAGGTGGAGAGTGGAGCAACGGACATGCAAGGCATCACACGGGCATGCCACGCACAGAGGTGGAGTGGGAGCTGTCGTCAGCTCTCAGAAAGACAAGTCTGCAGGCCCATTGTCCATATTGATCAGTATCAATAAAACATGAGCAATAAGATGGGATGAGTGTGCCAAGTATTAATTATGCTCTTTCAGCCTTGGAAGAGCACAGAAGACTTACAGCAATCGGTGAGTGTTTGGTATGAATAAAAGATAGAAAGTAACAGAGAGAAAGATGCTAATCATTTTAAAGCAAATCTAAATCAAAGGGGGTGGATTGACATCTACTCTCCCACACTCCTTTAACCTTGCTTCCTGACATAGGCTGGAAATGGTACAGCAACCAGGAGTTAACATTCTTGGTTATTGGCAAGTAAGACTCTGATTCCTTTGTCAATAATCTAAATCAGTATTTCTCAAAGTATGGTCCTGGATCAGGAGTTGAATCAGCATCAGCTAGGAACTTCTTAAAGTCTCAGGCCCTACCCCAGGCCTGCTGCTTTTTAAACCGGGGTGGGGCAGGGCCCAGAAGTCTGCATTCTGACAAGCCTTCTAGGTGCTTCTGATATAAGCTAGTTTGAAAGCCACCGGGCTAAGAGGTTATCTTGTCGTCACCTGAAAATTGGCTAGTCAGGAAAGGCAAGGCTTATTTCTGCATGAAGAAATCTTCATCCAAATGTCTTCAAAAGCAATGAAAACATACAATGTGGCAACTGGACTTTTGGCAAAAGTACAGACACAGCTTGATTTTGAATGGCAGTATTTTATAAACACAAGAGAATTGATCAACAATTGCTGATTGAACCCAAATAGACCAAACACACTTGATTCTAAAAAAAGACCTCAGAATTTACTGCCAGAAACCTCTGGTATTAGTTGGAATAAAAATGACTCTACAAATTTCTCCCCAAATCACACCCATCCTGCAAGACCCAGATCTTAACCACTTCCTCAGCCAGCCCTCCCTCACCACACCAGTCTCAGGTCACCTTTCCAGGTATAAACCCTTAAGAGTCCTCTATGACATACACTCATCCCAGGATGATAGTAGGCTCCAAACTCTTTCCAAGAAAACCAGTTTTTGCTGCCAACTGCACACGTGAGCCTGGGCATGAGGGGCAGTGTCTGATGTCTTACATGGAATGAGCAAGTAGCAAGTGGTTCAATGAGTAAGCTAGGCGACTGAATTCAATGACCCAGATAACCTAAGGAAAGATCCCTGTGTCCTGTGGTTCGTTCCATGTCAGGAGAGACATGAGGGGTGCCACGTCATCACCCATTCCTGATTCAGCTTTGGAGAACCACGGTCACAAATGGCCTCTGCCCACAGGTTCTTCTGTTTTACCTCATGGCTCAGTTCCAGGCCCAAAGCTAAGCCCACAAGAAGAACAAGACGGCAGGGGGAAGAGTGGGGCTCAGGGGGATCCGCTGGGAGAAGCAGAGAACTCACTTGGATAAGCAATGGCGGGTGCAGTAGACATCGCCCATGGGGGACAGTGTGAAGTTCTCACAGATGTAGAAGTGCTGGTGGCCAAAGAGCAGGACCCCTTCCGACACCAGGTGGCCCTGCACAATCACCAGGGAGAACCTCTGTGTCACCTGGAGGGAGAGAGCACCAGAGTCAGGCTGTACACACGTGAAGCATGCCCATGATTCCTGCGGACGACAGGAGGGCAGTGACCGGCCACCCACTACATGTCATGGAGGTGAGAGTAGTGCTGTGCACGAGTGACAGTGCAGCTGCCCAGAGCTGTGCTGCTCTTTGCAGCCTGTGTGGCGCTTCTACACCCAGCACCCTGCGCACTTGTTTAATTTATCTAAGCCCACCCTCACCCCCACCATGGAAAGCTTTCTGCGGTTAACAGCAAGGAATATTTACCAGGTACAAGGCATCCCTCAGTTACAGAGAATAAGGAGAATGGCCAGGGACCAGCTGGTAAGTGTCTGAGCCAGGGCTAGGACCAGGTCGCCCAGAATCCCAAGTGCAAGACTGGAACTGCTGTCTGCAACTGCTGGAAACGTTGGCAGCTTTCCAGAATTGCCTCTGCCAAAAGAGCACCTGGCCCAAGGTCATATCCCCTTTCCAGTGACAGTTTGTAGCCAACAACTGGTCACTGTGGAGTAGAAAGGCTTAGCCTCTTTGTCTCAAGTCAGCACAGCTCTGAAGAGCCATCCCAGAGCTGGAGCTCCATGGGCCCAGCAGAGGCCTTTGCTGAGACTGCACTGGAGTCATCACACTTCTCCATGGGCCCAGCCCTGTGGCCGTCACTCCCAACAGACTTCCTGCACGCACACTTCTGGCTCCTAGTTAGCTTCCCAGGAACCTGACCTGTGACAATGTCTTGGTGTGACCAGAGTCCTGCATGTAGTGAGGACTTAGTGGGTCCTGTACGGAATAAGTCCTTGCAGGGACAAGTGGGTGAAAAACGAAGATGGGGCCCAGAGGGACCATGCCCTCCATGTCTCAGGGTAACTCTGTGCTAATTCAAGTTCTACAAAAGCAGAAGTGATATATTTGGAAAAACAAAAAAATGGGCCCCAGGAGATAAGGGTCTCACCAAAGATCAGTCACCTAGAAAGTGGCACATCCAAGGACTGAAGCTAAGCTCCCTGCTTGCCCTCGAGAGCAGCGATGAGTGCACTGTGGTGACGCCCGAAAGCAGGCCCTGAACATCAGTTCTCTAGCTCCTGCGTCAGGTGGGGTTAGTCAAAGTCAGGGCCTCAGCCAGAAGGCTAAGACTCATGGAGGGTTTTGCTCCAAGATAAGCGCTAACCACTATGCTCCAGGGCAGGTCAGGGAAGAGTTGTTTTTCCTCAGTGAGGAGCCGCTGAGAGTCCTGGTTCTTGTAACTTCTGCTGCAGCTGGCTCTCTCAGCCTCTCCCGAGTCCTCAAACCACCTTCCAAGCCACAGAGCCCACCATAGACTCATTTCCAGTCACATCCATTCATCCAGATGGCCATCTACTCAACAGCTGTGGGTTCACACCTACTCCATGCCAGGCACGGAGCCTGGCTTTGGGGATACAGAGTGGATGAGATAAAAAGATCCCTGCTCTCAGGGGGCTTAAAACCCAGTGGGGGGAGACGACCAACAGACAGACACACACTTCAACCAACAAGCTATTACAAATGGTGATATTTGCTGAGAGAGAAAAAGCAGGATGGTGATGAGATGCAGAGAGACCTGGAGAGGACACATTTTATACAGCCTCTAAGACCTGAAGCATGGAAATGGGAATGGCCACGGAGAAGCTGCTAGAAGAGCATTTCAGGAAAAGGGAACATCTAGTTCAGAGCCG
>NW_007757877.1:0-787 GCF_000696425.1 Galeopterus variegatus | reverse complement strand
GGGGGGCTTCCTTCTGAAAGATGGTGCCGGCTGCTGGGGGCAGAATGGGTTGAAAGGGTCAGGAGTGGAAGGAGGGTGCCCATCAGTGGTCTGTGGGCGGGAGCTGGCCTGGGATGGGGTGGCAGTGAGGGGAAGGAGAGAAGTGGGTGTATCGAAACAAGAAGCTGAAGAATTGAGAGACCTGCTGCTGCACTGAGTGCAGGAAGCTGGGCAGGAGGGAAAGAGGGGCGAGGGAGGGAAAGGAAAGAAAAGATAAAAGAAACAAAGAAAAAAAAAAGAAAGGAAAGGAAAGGAAAAGAATAGGAAGGATTGAGGATAAATGTCTACTTTGGGATTTGGGCAACTGAGCAGAGTCCTCCAGCTTCCCTCTCAGTCTTCCCCAGGGGCAACCACCGTTAGTCCCTTATAGTATGATCTTCCAAAGAGATCCTGTGGATACATAGCATGTTTCATACATGATGCTTCTTTACACGCACAAAAACATATTCATATACTTACTGTTCTGCATCTAGTCTTTTCCCTTAACCACCCATCCTGGGGATCCTTCCAAATCACTGTTCCTAGCACTGTCTCGCTCATTTACAGATGCAGACTACTTCCACGTGGATGTCCTACAACTTATCTGACCAACCCCTATTGATTTGGGTTGCTTTCGGATGTTTTGACACAGCAAACGCTGCTGCAGTGACCATCCTTGTACATATGTCACTTTGAACACACAAGAAAATCTGCAGGATAAATTCCCAGAGGCAGAACTGCCAGTCAAGAGTGTGGGTATTTTAAATTT
>NW_007757876.1:6536-6793 GCF_000696425.1 Galeopterus variegatus | reverse complement strand
TGTTCCCGTTCTTATCATTCAGGATGATATTGGCAGTGGGTTTGTCATATATAGCTTTATCATGTTGAGATACTTTCCTTCTATACATAATTTGCTGAGAGCCTGTATCATGAAGGATGTTGAATTTTCTTTAATGCTTTTCTGAGTCTATTGAGATAACCATATGGTTTTTATCCTTCATTTTGTTGATGTGATGTATCACATTTATTGACTTGTGTATGTTGAACCACCCTTGTCTCCTTGGGATGAATCCAACT
>NW_007757876.1:2390-2830 GCF_000696425.1 Galeopterus variegatus | reverse complement strand
ATAATCCAGAACAGGTTCATCTGGTTTTTGTTTACATTGTGGATTCTTATCCAAACCATGTTTTTGATAAATATTTGTGGAATAGCATCATGAAGAATTCTTGCCACGTTACAAACTCATTCTCAAACTCTCTCAGTATTTTTTATTAAAGTCCTCTAATGGATTGTTCCAGTTATCCTTTTTTAGCCAATCTGTGGCTTTTCCTTCTGATATCAGCCTATGTACCAGCTGAAAGAGATCAGAATATCCAGGCTCACAGATTAGAACATTTAAATCAATTTTTTTTCTTTTTTGCAAATCCTGTGGGGCCTTTAGCTGGGTCCAGAAAATGTTTTTACAATATTTTTAAGCCAGCTTTGGTCCATGGATTGTACACTAATGCTAGCTCTCTTCTCCCAATCCCTGCTGTAATTTTGAAAGAAATAACCAGAACAGTAGGT
>NW_007757876.1:0-838 GCF_000696425.1 Galeopterus variegatus | reverse complement strand
AGGTGCCAGGTGAGCAGGCTTTATATGCTAAAAATTTACATTGGTTGCTAAGAGAACAAAGTTAGGTATTGATTGGCTATACACTGCACTTCGAGTCATAAGTTCCAGGAACTTTGGAATACAAAAAGAGTGGTAGTCCCATGGTATGACTTGTAGTAACATGCAGACAATTTTTGTCCATTGGTGGTGGCAGTTAGCCTAGGTACTGCTGCTAAAACACGTAATTTAGCAATTATCTGAGACATGCATTATGAGGACATAACTGAAGTTCCATGCGCATGTTTCTCTGGGCCTGATGAGTTCAGCAAACTTTACATTCCTCAGATTCCTCAATCCTCAGATTCCTCTGAGTTACTTTTCTTTATCAGGTAGGTTTTTGACTTGGTAGCAGCCTAACCAACACAACCATATGTGTTAGCAATATTCTCTTTAAAATTCTTCCCCCACCTGCATTTTGCACCTATCGAGAAGCATTCAGAATCTGTGAAAATTTCCGAGTCACTCCAGAGAGCCTGAGCCCCAGTGGCAAATAAGACTTGACCATAGTACTGAGTGATATCAAAATACTAAATAACACAGAAGAGACAGTGATCTCAAGAAGGGCTTCAGTTTTCTTCTTCATTCATCAGGGGCAAATTTGAGAAAGAGTAGCTTCTTGAAAAGAACACACACCATGAAACAACTGTGAATAAGTCGGATGTTACCTAAAATTCCATCAGTTATAAATTTTACCTGATATAATAATAAAAAGTTCATAAACATCCCCTTATACAAAATTTTTTTTCTGCAAATTTCCCCCAGAAGTAGCAACAGTGTGCCATCCTCCCTCCACACCACA
>NW_007757875.1:6002-6793 GCF_000696425.1 Galeopterus variegatus | reverse complement strand
TTAAAAATGGTCATAGTTTTCAGCTGCAAGAGCCAGAGAGCTTGCTGCATGGGCTTCTTTACTTTCTCTCATTATAATTTCAGTTCTGGGCCTCAGGAAGTCTTACCCTCTCGCTGCGTCTCTGTCTTGGCATGTCACCGAAACACTTTGAAAAAGGAGAGAGAGACTTAAGAGACATCTTATTAATATGACATCTATTTCCCAGAGACAGAGGGTAACATGCCTTTTCCTTGTTTACTTAAAATACTCTGGGCAGTTTGGAGGCAAAATTTTTACTACTAGAGCCATCTTACTAATAAAAAATCAGGCCCAGAGAAAAGGGGGTATACAGTTGTGGCACAAGGTTTGGGGTACAAGGGCAGTAATGGCTAAAGGTGGGAGGTGGTGGGGGGCCAGGAGGTGGTGGTGGGGCAGTAAGGAACTGAGGCTCTGGTATCTTTCTGCTTGGGTTTGTGTCCTCGCTAGGGGTCCTTGGGCAAGTTACTTAGTGTCCCAGGCTGGGTTTTCCAGGAAACATTCTGAGAAGAGTTTAGAGTGCAGGTCATTTATTTGGGAGTGTCCTTCACCCAATAACTGAGGAGGGGGGGGCAGATGCAGGATTGGGCAGAAGACAAGTCAAGTGACCAGGCTGGGGACTCTGGAGCCAGGATGACCCTTCAGAATTATCCCAAGTTGGGTGGAGATACTCTCACACTGATCAGTCACTGGAAGTGGGTTGCCCTGGAAAGGGGAGTGATCTTGAATGAGGCAGCTCTGCAGCTGAGACATCTTCAAGGGGTGGAAATGCAAAG
>NW_007757875.1:0-565 GCF_000696425.1 Galeopterus variegatus | reverse complement strand
GCTCAGCCAGTGAGCGGCCAGTCTGTATGTGGGATCCAAACCCTCGGCGGGAGCGCCGCTGTGCTCCCAAGTGGCGCACTGTAGCAGTGCGCCACTGGGCTGGCCCCAACAATCACCTAATTCTTTATAGTGCCCAATTTGTAAATGCATAACGATAAATCTGCTAGTTGTGTCAAAATTATCTGAGTCATGGATGCTCTGAGAAAGATTTCCTCTTTTGCTTATTATTATTTTTTCCTTAAAAGATACAAAGTTTTATTAAACAAACCTGGAATCAATAGTATTATAACATAAAGCAGAGAGCCGTTAAATTTTCCTAGTGTTTATATACAAATTGCAGTGATTTCTATTGTGCAACAAATTGACAGGTTTAGAAATAGGCTTTAAAATTTTTTTTTTATGTAAAAGGCTGGCTGGTTAGTTCAATTGGTTAGAGCATGTGCCAATACGAACAAGGTCCAGCGTTCAATCCTTGTACCATACAGCTGACCCTCCCTTCCCCCGCCAAAAAAAATGTGGAGACAGCAAAATGGTTGTAGAAATCTTGCTTATTATTTTAAATTTG
>NW_007757874.1:5986-6793 GCF_000696425.1 Galeopterus variegatus | reverse complement strand
CCTCACCTCCACACTCCCCAGGTGTGGTTGCTGGGGTCACCTCCCCAGTGACTCT
Source organism: Galeopterus variegatus (assembly GCF_000696425.1). NCBI lineage: Eukaryota > Metazoa > Chordata > Mammalia > Dermoptera > Cynocephalidae > Galeopterus > Galeopterus variegatus. Next base: position 6,738 of record NW_007757874.1, on the reverse strand, counting down.
TGTCCTCCATGCCTTGTCTCAGGGTTTGCTCCTGGGGGAGCCCAGACTCTGACAGAAGTGATTCGGGAAATGCACTTTGACGACAGGTGAACGTTACCATTGCCCTTGGTGAGCCAACGCCCTTTTCCGGTGAGTCAATGACTCACACCTGGCTGCTGCCCCAAGTGTGTGGATTGAGCCTCCCAGATAGAAACCCGAGGTCTCTGAGAGACATGAGCGCCTGAGAAAGCGAGGGTCGTGCTGCAGAGCAATGCGAGAATTTAATGAGCTTGCTTTTGACACCATCATTTGTCTTAGCAGGTTTCTTGAGTGAGCCAGGCCAAAAGTCTTATGCAGATTAGCTTCAAGGGTGACTTCGGTCGGCAGAAGCTGCAGCTGCAATGGCTGAAACTTGGAGACATTTCTTGTGGGGATGCTGGCAGTGTCTGCAGCTGAGCCTCCGCTTCGTAAGCCTGCAGCGTCTGTCTCTGCGAGGGTGCAGGTTTTTCTCAGGACAGATAATGAGAGGGATCGAGAATGAGCTAGCTTTGTGGTTGTACTCATTTCCCTTTGGGACTTTTGGGTCTTGGCTTTTGTTTCCTTCTCCAAATGAGAGAACAGATTGCTTCTTCTTGGACCATCAAAACGATGTAGTAGAAAGGGCTTTCAGAGTTTAGTGCTGTCAAATATTCCAATTTGAAAGAGAAACTGAAAATTTTGATTTTTTTTTTTGTGAAATCTCCCCATTTTTAAATGTTGGCTCTCTTCTTTTT
>NW_007757874.1:0-883 GCF_000696425.1 Galeopterus variegatus | reverse complement strand
GGGTACTGGCATTGCCTAAAGTTCCCTTTGGGAAGTGCTCTGTGATAATTTGGTCCCTATCGAACTGCTGGGAGGAAGCCATGCTAAGATTGTGTTGACAGACATTTTGGCTACATCAGAACTAGTGTTAGATACAGTGTCACTTGCTATCCAAATGTCTTAAGTTCCCCAGTTTGGATAGTGAGAATTTGCATTGTTCAGAGGACAAAACCTAGCAACTTATCTGAATCTGTTTGGTTTCCAAATTTCCAGAGAGTGAAAGGCTAGAGTTCATACAGGGAGGGATTAACCTGGCACTTCTGTTTTCCGAGTTCTGATAGTGTTTGGAGAGTGAGGGATACCTGTATTCAGAAGGGAAAGGGAGCTCCTTTAAGAACCTAGTTTTTTTTTGTATGTTCAAAATAGCAGTCTGGACAGATGGAAAAAGCTGCTAATAGCATAGCTTCCATCCTTTCAGAGGTCAGCAGCCTTGTTTATAAAGAGAGGGGTGGCAGTAGGTGAATGGATTATGTAGAAAAGCCCTGACATGTTATGAACTCATATCCTGGGTGCTCCCATCTCAGAAATGGGTCTGAGACACACTGGAGAGAGGGAGAGGGAGAGAGAGAAAGAGAAATAGATAGATGGGGGCTGGGGGGGACTCTTCCTCCAGCCCTCCGCCCTCCAGCTTTTCAGTTTCCAGCTTGGAAGAGAAGATCACACTGAAGAGATATTTGAGAGCCCAGCAAGGGTGCAGGAAGCCACCTCTGAATAGGTAATCAGACATTACCGTTAGAGGCAGAACAATTTTTACCTTGAAAAGCAGAAAACAGAGAGGTAGGAGGCTGGGTCCTTGGGTCATTCTTGGAAGTCAAGGGGTTGGAGGAGAGTCCTCATAAGCCCG
>NW_007757873.1:5841-6793 GCF_000696425.1 Galeopterus variegatus | reverse complement strand
CAGAAAGTTTGGATTTTTCCTTTGCAAATAAATAGAAATAAATGAGAAAATGCTTTTCCTTCTTATAAATTTATTTTATTTAAAAATCATCTGTGCTTCTTTTGACATTTATCTGCTAAATATATTTAACTTTTGTCAGGAAATTGTGAAAGACTTTAAAATGTGGCATAAAGTTTATTGGATGTCTTCCATCTATGTGTTGTCTATAGAACATCCTTTGCAGTTATATGATTCTATGGAGTTCATGCCTTTCACTGTGTTTGATCTATTTTACAACTCTAAGTTGTAGGCAACTGAAAATAGTGCAAATAATTCTTGTTCACAGAATTTCAACTGCTGTGTGGTGAAAGTTCAAATGATTTCCCTGACCATTGCATATAAAGCCAGTTTTGCATTTATTCATAAACTCATTACACAACGCTGATTAACAATGTAAGTGTGATCCATTGGATTCTCCTTTAGAACATACAATTTACAGAGAATCAGAAAGACATTCATTGTGTAAAATAAAATAGACCAAAATGTTTACCATTCATTGTGCTGAAAAAAAGAAAAGTGCTCACAGAGAGTTTAATTTAGTGTAGGCAGAATCTGGGGCTCTACTGTTATATGAATGACTTAAATACATATTTCTACTATTGGAGGAGGCCAACTGATCTAAATATAGAGAATGGGTTTAAATAACTTTTCTGTCCAAAAATTGGTCTGAATACACAAAATCAGCCATATGCTACCTGGACATCTTCACTCAATCACAGCATAAAGTCGACAAAGTTCATTTCTCATGGTTTTATCCTCAGCTATGAAAATATGCTATAGAATTGTAAACATTTGACCAAGACATTGCTTTTTACTGTCACATTAACATTTTTTTAACAATATGAATTTTTAAATTTATAATATCAATCTCTTGGACTAAAGGGAGCAAGTTATATTAGGTCACATTTTTATG
>NW_007757873.1:0-263 GCF_000696425.1 Galeopterus variegatus | reverse complement strand
TGACAAAAGATCATTGTTAACCAACTTATTAAAGTTTCAATCCAACTCAGATGAGATAATATCCACATACCAAATCCAACTCAGAAGTTTTTGTCCAGAAAAAAAGAATCCTTCTTAAAAAGAAACACAGAAACAAGTAATTAGGAACTAAAATTACTGGAGATTATTATAAAGTTATATAAGAAAAAAAATAAAGTCCAGTAATAGTTGACACTGTGTATCCAGATGTCTTTTATATAACAATGATGGCTCCTTAAATCTAA
>NW_007757872.1:6536-6794 GCF_000696425.1 Galeopterus variegatus | reverse complement strand
AGCCTGTTGGATATAAAGTAGATACTCACATGAGTGGGGAAGAGGAGAGAATTTACATTCCCAAGTAAAAAACAATATGCAGGGGTGAGAAACTGAACTGAATGATGCTCTTGGGAAAAGCAGTCTTATCTTAGCAAAATTCATCTCCCCTCATCCCACCAGCTAAAACCATAAATACAGAAGTCATTCTTAAACTCCACTTTTATTCCCTTGCCTCCCACTATCCAGTCATTGTCTCCTGCCCAGCTCCGCATCCCA
>NW_007757872.1:0-5609 GCF_000696425.1 Galeopterus variegatus | reverse complement strand
ATGAAAGAGATTCTTCAATGTTAATTCCCCTCTTTCTTATGGTTGCTCAATAAGTTCAGTTATTAAAGGTCTATTATGTGTTCTGCACAAACAGCTGGCCAAGTCAACCTCAACCAGACCAACTTCAGTTATTGAAATAGGAAGAGTCAGGAGACCATGTCAATACTGTTATTTATTAGAGCCAACTCGTTGTGTTGTGGGTTAGGGTAAGAGGTCACAGCAGGAGGTTCAGGTCTTGGGAGGGTGATGACACACAATCTCTACACCCCCTCCTACCTTCCGGCTTCAGGTTATGTTCCTGCTGTGGCTCCAGAGAATGTTCTAGAAGCAGAGCCCACATGGGCTCCAACCACCAGCAAATTGGAGCATAAACTTGGCTGCATACCCAGACTTTCTTAAATCTATGCTTCTCCTGACATCCTTCAGAATGCAGGAAATAGTTTTGTAAGCACCACAATGAGCCAAAATGCCACAGCAGGAAGAGATAAACTTCTTCTCTGGCTACATGGGAAGGAGTAGAAACAGCCCTTCCCTCTTGCCACCTGGAGTGTGATGCCAGGAAGGGTTTGCCCAGGTGTACTGTTGATGCCTTGGCTCTTCACTGAGTAACACACCTGGGGGACTTTGCCCACCACTGAGGAACCGTGAGGTTTCCATAGAGAGAGAGCAGCCACCACATTTAGTTCCTGAAGATGCCAGCGGTCCTGTTTGCAATTGGTCTCTGTTATCTGCGAGTCTCCACCTGAAAGATCATCACAAGCCAAGAGCTGATGAGAGCACTCACCTCATGTCAGTGGTTTTCATATGTTTGTGATGAGGAAAACCATTTTCCCAAACATGATTTTACTCCAAACCCAACGTGTAAAAATGGATAAGCACAGAGAAGTTCTTTTTAAAGTGAGAGGTAGACAGAGGGATGTCATGGGTTAAACTAAGTGTCCCCAAATCTATCTGTTGAAGCCCTAATCTGAAGTTCCTCAGAATGTGACTTTATTTAAAGTAGTAATTAAGGTAAAATGAGGTCATATGGGTGGGCTCTAATCCAATGTTATTTTCATCCTTATAATAAGAGATCAGGACACAGACACACACGGAGGGATGACCATGTGAGGACACAGGGAGAAGGCACCATCTACAAGCCCAGGAGAGAGGCCTCGGGAGGAACCAGCCCTGTCACACCTTGGTCTCAGACCTCCATGCTCTGGGACTCTGAGACAATAATTTCTGTTGTTTAAACCACCAGGTCTATGGTGCTTTGTTACAGCAGCCCGAGCCAACCAGCACAGGGGCTGTGCAGAGATGCTATGCCCATTCTCTGGACACCCACAATGTCCCCCAGACGCCACCAAGCAACCTGCCCCTTCCTGGAATGTCTCTGTTTGAAAGCCACTGACCTAATCCCACTTGCTAATTTTGGAAGTACAGAACCAGGCCCAAGATGTGAAGTGAGTCCATGGCAGAGCAGACAATGCCGTGATCCCCAAGCCTGGCTTCATCACCTTTTCATGGCACTGCAACGTGATCATGGCAAGGCTCACACACCCTCCGGAGCTGTCTGTGCCCACCCATTGCTGGGTGTTTTGTGATTAAAGATGCAGCCCTAGAAACCCCGGGTCTGCAGGCCGGTTTCCTCCCACATCCCCTTCTTCTTGCTCTGGCCCGGCTCAGACACAGCTCCCGAAAGACGTGCTCTGGATGTACAGTTCCTATCGCAGCACTTCTGCTTACATGATGCTTAAATCACTTTCCTTTTCTAACACACAGTTAAGCTTGACTGCTTACCTCACCAAACGATTCTGATGACTAATCCTCAGCAGTGTCGAGTGATCTAACTTTTTCTTAGAAGAGCAGAGAGGACAGAGTCCCGGTCTCGAGGTGTGAGGCTCTCTCTCTCTCTCTCTCTCTCTCTCTCTCTCTCTCTCTCTCTCTCTCTCTCATCAATCTGTTTCAGCAGGAAGGAGAGTGTGTTTGGAAGAAGGGAGGAATCAGACAGAGAGGACAATTTCATCTTGCCCATTTTAGCTGTTTTTTTGTGCTTTCTTTTACAGAAACACCATCAAGAATTTATAAGAGAAATACAGAAGCTGTTAGCTTTCTATGGTCACAATAAGAGCTTTCCAAGAAGCAGGTTCTAAAACCACTCCAGTGGGATCTCCACACTGTGAAGAAAGGAAGGGGAAACAGAGATCCTGCCCATCAGTCTGCTTCCTTAGGGGGCCTGAATCCAAAATCGGGCCCTGCCACTTGAGGGCATATTATTCGCTGGCCGCTGGAAGACCACCCAGGCTTTATGCCAACCCAAGTGCCTTGGTCGGCTTGGGCTGCCTGAACAAAGCATCGTGGACCAGGTGGCTTAAACGACAAAAATTTATTGTCTCACAGTCCTGGAGGCTGGAAGTCTGAGATCAAGGTGTGGCCGGGCTGTTGTCTCCTGATGCCCCTCTACTGGTCTTGCAGATGGCATCTTCTCCCTGTGTCCTCACATGGTTTTCCTTTTGTGTGTGTCTGTGTCCTGATCTCCTCTTCTCATAAGGACACCAGTCACATTGGATTAGAGCCCACCCATGTGACCTCATTTTACTGTAATTACCTCTATAAAGACCTTGTCTCTCAGTATAGCCACATGGTGAGCTCCTGTGGATTAGGGCTTCAACTTGTGAATTTTGAGGGGACACGGTTCAGCCCACGACACCAAGTTCCCCTGTGGGCACTGAACCTCACATGCTTCTCCTCCCAAGCTCCTGTTGTGTGTGCAGTTTAAACTGCGGGAGCTTAACCTGCAGAAACTCTCATCCACACGCTGCAATAGTCATGCCGCCAATCTCTCCTCCCTGAGCCGGAGAAGCTCCTCAAGAGCAAGGACACGCTTCTGTTTTTCCTTCCAGGGCCTGGCCTGGAGCATATGGGAGCATCTGCTGATTGCCCCAGATCCACCTGCAGACCCCCTGTGGGCCCTGCAGGTAGAGGCCTGCCTTCCAGGGCCTGGCCTGGAGCATATGGGAGCATCTGCTGATTGCCCCAGATCCACCTGCAGACCCCCTGTGGGCCCTGCAGGTAGAGGCCTGCCTTCCAGGGCCTGGCCTGGAGCATATGGGAGCATCTGCTGATTGCCCCAGATCCACCTGCAGACCCCCTGTGGGCCCTGCAGGTAGAGGCCTGCATGTTACTGAGCACAAAACTTATTTAAATTTTTCAGCGAAGTCTTACAAAGTTAGAAAACACACTGTGTCCATTCGGGTCCTCCAGGAATCAGACCCCAAGATGAAATTAGACGTTTGGGAGATGCCCATGGTAGATAAAGGTGAGACAGAGCAGGGGCGGCTGGAGGACTTGAGGCTGCAGTGCCCTTGAGACACCTGTGGACAGGGAGAGGGAAGAGGGGGGGTGGACAGGAGAGCAGTGGAAGAAGGAGGCAGTCCAGAGGCCCACAGCCCGGCTGACCAGGAGTAAAGACAGTGCCTTGAGAAGGCCATGGGGTGGGAGTGGCCTGCACAGCCACTGTCAGGGAGCCGCCTGGGGAGAGTTGGCCCAGGTGTGAATGACACACCCAATCCCAAAGATGAGGCAGCAGAAGGCTGTCCTTGCAGATGCTCCTCCCCTGGGGGGGCATCTCAGCGGAGCGTCCCACTGCTTCTGTGAGATCCAGACAGAGTGAGGCCCATGGATGACTGGTCTGGGCTCTTCGTTGTGCCTCTGTCTCCATGAAGTGGTCCCAGGCCAGGTGATGCTGGAGAGTCAGACACACTGTGAGCTCTCAGATACTGATGTGGCCAAGGTATCCCAGCTAGAGGGGGCAGCACCATCCTGATGGGTAGAAGGAGGCAGCAAATCTCCCTCCTGGACCCAGCAGAGCCCACGTGTCCCAGTGTGTCTTCACCTTCAGCCACAGAGTCTACAGCCACGTGTGCCACAGGAAGCATAGCCAGCTGACCCGTCTTTCCTCTGTGTCTCTCTAAGATTGCCTGTGGGCCGAGGGGGCGACAACATGCATTTTTGTCTTGTATACAAATGCCAGAAGCTCTTCCAGGAAAGAGACTGTGACTGAACTGTCACTTGGGTAGGTTTACAGCAGACTGCTGTCATCTGCAATGAGTCATCTCGTCCTTAGAGGGCTCAGTGTGATGGGACCTCCATCCCTGTCTGTTGGAAGCCTTTGAGTATGCAGTCCTCTCTCCTGTTCCACCCAGCACACAGTATCGCTTCCGATTCACTCTTGTCACTGGAAGGGGGATATCTTAGTCCTCTCAGGCTGCTATAACAAAACACCATGGACTGGGTGGCTTATTAACAAAAGAAATGTATTTCTCCCAGTTCTGGAGGCTGGATGTGCAAGATCAAGGCATGCCAGGAACTGTGTCTGCTGAGGGCTGCTTCCTAGTCATAGATGACACCTTCTCTCTGGGTCCTCATGTAGTGGGAGGGGCAAGGCCTCTTTCCTAAAGGTGCTAATTCCATTCAAAAGGACTCTGCCCCTACAACCTAATAACCTTCTAAAAGCCCTATCCCTTAATATCATCACCTTGCTGGTTTGGTTTCAACATATGAATTTTTGGGGGGATACAAACATTCAGACCACAGCAGGGGACATCCCCTTGGCCTTTCCCACCATAATAGCTAACATAACTTCTATTAACCACAGGTTGAGGTTCTTCCTGACACTAAGTATGCACTGGAACTGGGAAATGGACAAGGTTGGTCATGGACCCACTGGTCAAGCTGAAATATAAATGTGGGACAGGATTCTGTCCTCTGACCTCCCAGTGGCATGAATGCCACCATGTCATTGGGGATTTTCTTGTATCTTGGTTACTCCTCTAATAGTCTTAGTATTGTCCTTTCCTATTGCACAGAAACTGTGGCTATTTGTCTGTAGTTCCCCGTGGGCAGGGATTAGGAAATTATTATTATATATGCTTGCCCTGGTGTTGAGGCACCTGGCCCCTCCTTTAATCAGCAGGCTCTGGGCCTGGACCTCACTCCCTTCCGAGTTGAGATATGGACTGTGATGTCGCACTTTGCAGCTGACATCAGTCTTCAGCTCACTGCTCTTGACCATTTTGGGTTACATCAGCCAAGCAATATCTTCACGGCTCCCCCCCAGGAACACTGCAGCGTTTCAGCTGTTGCTGCTGATTCTCACAGGTCAAAGTTCTCCGGGTGTCATTTAAGCTTTGGTGCCTGAAATAGTGATTATGCCCTCCTTGCTCTGACAGGCAAATTCTACCACCTGGCCTTGCTATTCTGGAATCCCAACATCCCTCTGACACCAGGTGACCCAGTTCCATCGCATCCTTGCCTGCCACAAGCCCTGGTTTCAGGAAGACACCTTCACTGAGCATCTCAGTTATGTGGACACCTTCACTCATGTTTCTTCTGGGTCCTTCTATGGAACAGGGTCAGCTGGTGGCTTCTTTGATCCTAGGTAATAAGTTAGTTCCAGCAGGCCCACCTGTCTGAGCCCAGCCACTTCTTCCTCAGCATTCTGTCCCGGCAATCCACCATCCACTGGATCCATCTGTGGACCGTCATCTCATGCAAGCAAAAGAACCATCCAAGCCACACATTAGGACTGCTCTTAGATGTGCTTTTTAGATGTCTTGAGTTACAGG
>NW_007757871.1:5997-6794 GCF_000696425.1 Galeopterus variegatus | reverse complement strand
GCCCATTGTCAGATGACTGATAAAGAAAATGTGGTATATTTACACACTGGAATACGACTCTGCCATAAAAATGAATGAAATACTGCCATTTGCAGCAACACAGAAAAACTTAGAGAAAATTATGTTAAGTGAAATAAGCCAGGTACAAGAAGAGAAATACCACATGTCCTCACCTATAAGTGGGAGCAAAAAAAATAAAAAAAGAAAGAAAGAAAAGAAAAAGGAAGAAAGAAAGATTCAACAATCACAATAATGCATTGAACTTTCAAAAGGAGGGAACAGAACTGAGGTAACCAGAGGTGGGAATGCGGAAGGACGAGGGGAAAAGGGAAGAATTGGTGAAGAGCCATGAAAATCTATTACATTGTATAATGTATAATACACTAATTATCCTGATTTGAGCATCACATATTGCACGTTGGCATTGATATTCATTTTAGACCTAATAGATGTGTACAATCAATTACGTTTCAATATAAGAAAACCCTTTATAATAATAATAATAAACTTTAATTTAATCACATCTGCAAAGTCCCTGTTACCATTGAAGATAATATATTCACAGGTTCCAAGGAGTAGGTTGGTGGGAGTAGGGTGTATTCAGTGGATAACAAAAACATTTTCTCATAAGTATTAGATGGGGAAATCTATGCATTGAAACTGGGAAAATTTTTAGTTGTTAATCACCCTGGATAAATACTTCTAATTAGGTTTTAGATCATAGACTCTTCCACCTTTTTTTTTTTTTTTTCCTTTTTGTCTTTTTTACTGACTGGTAACGGGATTGCAACCCTTGG
>NW_007757871.1:0-597 GCF_000696425.1 Galeopterus variegatus | reverse complement strand
GGAATATTTTTATGGACATTTTTTATGCTCATCCCACCGTAGTATAGGACCTATGTTAAATCCTCCCGTGTGAATACTGGGAACCTCGTCAGCATTTCACTTATCATAGCTAAAATTTTAATTTATTTGAGTTTTTTTTTTATTTTAATAATATCTCTTGTACTTTAGATTATAATTTCCATCATGGTATTGTTTTCCTACTGTTAGCATAGAGCTTGCTGTGCATTAGGGTTCAATTAATACTGTTGACTAAATTGATGAAATAATGATTCAGAGTCAGAACTAAAATTCACTATTGATCTACCGCTCCATCTTCTTCATTCTTATTCACCTCTAATACATTGAAATAAATCTTATAAACTCAGTATGTGGATTTTTTTATCATCACCAACTCTGACTTCTTTTGTTTCCATATCTTCTGATTCTCACTAGCTTTTTATCCAAGGCTTAAATGAAAAGATGATATTCATAAGAAATATTCTAAACTTTTGAAGATTTTTTGTCATTTTTTGGTATATTTAAAAATATTGGTTTTTATATTGTTATTAAATAATGTTGAAAATAGTTTTTTTCCTAAAAACATAGTATATATATATA
>NW_007757870.1:5931-6794 GCF_000696425.1 Galeopterus variegatus | reverse complement strand
AGCATTCCAAACAGGAATAGAGCAATTTGTACAAAAGCACAGAGGTAAGAAACAGCATGAAAGGAGTCACAAGTGTTTGTGTGGGATAGAGAGTTTAGCAGAACACAAGGCTAGAAAAGGAAGCATGAACCAAGTTGTGGAGTGCTTTAAATGCTAATCTGGGGACATGTGCCTGATTTTGAATGAATAAAATCTTCAATCATAGCAGGAGAGTCCCAACCCATCTCAAATCATTCTACCCCCAAACAATCCATTTTTCCTAGTCCAGTAGTTACCCTCATATTCTAAACTCTTTAGAATGGCTAACTTTTCAAGGCTGCAAAGTAAAATGAATTACATTTATGAGACAAATTGGAACCTGCTCTGAACTAGCCTTGACTAGAGTTTTCCAGTTCCCCATTACTATGTTCTTCTCTGAGCTGCCTAAAGGTGGTTTTTATTACCTCAACCGGCAAAAGCCAGTTAAAACTATTTGGTGATTCAAGTTTTTCAGCATTTGTGAGGCAAAGACATGACTGCTCTTCCCATTCACCTCTCTAGCAGCATGTTTCTCTCCTTTTGCTCACTCTCTCTGAGATCAAAGAGAATGATATGGGGAAACTATGTTTAAGTCAAACAGTTCATTATCAACATGTACTCATTTCCCCTTTCGTCAGTGTTAGGTATGTTCCCTCCAGCAACAAATCATCAGAAAAAAGTACGGGTGAGTGACTCCCTTGAACAGCGCTTGTTCACATAGGTTGCCTTGGGCCCTAAGTCCCTTGGCCAGCCCAGATCTGGCAGGAGTCCCAGGTCAGTCCAGCGTTCCAGCACCTCTCACCCAGCAATAATTCCTTCACTCAGTGAGCCTTCCAAACCTGCAA
>NW_007757870.1:0-442 GCF_000696425.1 Galeopterus variegatus | reverse complement strand
TTTAGAGCCCACGGTATGACAGCCCTGTGCCAGATAAACTCTGCAGTGGACATAAAGATGAGCAGAAAATGATCCTGCTGTCAAGGAGGTAACAGCGTAGGGGAAGAGAAGAAGAGTTCTACTATAGTTGTGCAATCCTTAGAACTTTCTGTAGTCAGATGTCAGGCACTGTTTTAAGTATTGGGGATAGAAAAATATGAATGTCATTGTCCCTTCACATGAAGTGTTTCCGGTGTAGAATAATACTGTACAGAAAGTTCTCTGAGAACTCTGGGGAAGTAAAGTTTAGTTTGACTAGAGCCATGTATTAGAACCTGGCCTAGAATAATTCCGACAAGAGGAGACAAGCAGCAAGGGCATTCTAGGTGAAGAAAATAGCATAAGCAAGGTAGGACAGTGGCTTCTGGTCAGATCTCTGGGAACAAGAAATAAAGAAAGATGC
>NW_007757869.1:5917-6795 GCF_000696425.1 Galeopterus variegatus | reverse complement strand
ACTTGGTCATTTATCCTAGTAGAAATGGGTAAATATGGTCAAACAAAACTTGAATACAAATATTTATAGTAGCTTTATTCATAATAACTCCAAACCAGACACAATCCGGATGTCTTTAAAAGGCTGAATGGTTTAACTGTTGTATATATGTACCAAGGAATAATACTCTGCAGTAGAATGAGCAAACTATGGATACATGCAACAAGCTGACTGAATCTTCATATAATTACACTGAGAAAAAGCAGCTCATAACAAAATTTACATAGTGTGTAAGTTCATTCATACAAAATTATTGAAGTAGCAAATTCATAGAAATGGAGAATACTTAGTCACTGCCAGGGATTAGGGATTGGGGGTGGCAGGCAGAGTTGAGGAGGAGGAATGTGAGTTTGGATATAGAAGAGAAATATCTATAAAAGATATTTGTTTTGATGGAATTGTTCTGTATTTGAACTGTCAATATCCTGGTTGTGGTATTGCACTATTGTTTTGCAAGATGTTACTATTGTAAGCTGGGTAAAGGGTACATGGGACATTTATGTATTTTTTTTTTTTTTGGCAGATATATATGAATCTACAATGTTAGATTTTTTAAATTAAAAAATAAGTTTAAAATGTACTTATCACAAAATATTTGTTGAAATTCTCAAAACTGTGTTCAGGTATAGTGGAAGCACTAACATTTCTTAAATATGTCTTAAAACTTAAGTCTTAAAACTGTTGATTAGTAAATGAGCCATACGCTGTTCAATTCCTTTGTATTTATCTTTTGTAAGTTTAGTTATCACTTTTTATTACAAAAGTAATACTTTCCTGTTGTAAAACAATTCATAACATTGAGATAAGTATAACAAATAATCTCCACACCCTAGTCAACA
>NW_007757869.1:0-653 GCF_000696425.1 Galeopterus variegatus | reverse complement strand
ACTTGGTCATTTATCCTAGTAGAAATGGGTAAATATGGTCAAACAAAACTTGAATACAAATGTTTATAGTAGCTTTATTCATAATAACTCCAAACCAGACACATTCCGGATGTCTTTAAAAGGGTGAATGGTTTAACTGTTGTATATATGTACCAAGGAATAATACTCTGCAGTAGAATGAGCAAACTATGGATACATGCAACAAGCTGCCTGAATCTTCAAATAATTACATTGAGAAAAAGCAGCTCATAACAAAAGTTTACGTAGTGTGTAAGTTCATTCATACAAAATTATTGAAGTAGCAAATTCATAGAAATGGAGAATACTTAGTCATTGCCAGGGATTAGGGATTGGGGGTGGCAGGCAGAGTTGAGGAGGAGGAATGTGAGTTTGGATATAGAAGAGAAATATCTATAAAAGATATTTGTTTTGATGGAATTGTTCTGTATTTGAACTGTCAATATCCTGGTTGTGGTATTGCACTATTGTTTTGAAGATGTTACTATTTTAAGCTGGGTAAAGGGTACATGGGACATTTATGTATTTTTTTTTTTTTTGCAGATATATATGAATCTACAACGTTAGATTTTTAAAATTAAAAAATAAGTTTAAAATGTACTTATCACAAAATATTTGTTGAAATTCTCAAAACT
>NW_007757868.1:6071-6795 GCF_000696425.1 Galeopterus variegatus | reverse complement strand
GCAGAAAGGACAGATTGATTAATCAATAAAGTATCCTAACTGATTCACTATTTTACACTCCCAAATATAGTCCTATGCTGTTGTATTCTGTTTGCTAATATCTTGTTGAAGATTTTTGCCTCTATGTTCATCAAGGATATTTGCCTGTAGCTCATTTTTTTGTTGTGTCTTTCTCTGATTTGGGTATCAGGGTGATGCTGGCCTCATAGAATGAATTTGGGATAATGACCACTGTTTCAATGTTTTGGAATACTTTGAAAAGTATTGGTGTTAATTCTTCTTTAAAGGTTTGGTAGAATTCAGCAATGAAGCCATCTGGTCCTTGGTTTTTCTTTGTTAGGAGACTGCTGATTACTTCATCAATCTCATTGCTTGTTATCAGTTTGTTCAGGTTTTGTATTTCTTCTTGGTTCAGTCTTGGGAGTTTGTATGTGTCCACAAATTTATCCATTTCCTCCAAATTTTCAAATTTTTTGGTGTATAGTTGTTCATAAAAGTCTCTAATGGATCTTTGTATTTCTGTGGTATCAGTTGTAATGCCTCCTTTTTCACTTCTGATTTTTTTTTTAATTTGGGTCTTCTCTCTTCTTTTTTTAGTTAATATGGCCAGTGGCTTGTCTATTTTCTTCATCATCTCAAAAAATCAACTTTTTGTTTCAATGATTTTTGTATCATTCTTTTGGTCTCTATTTCACTTAGTTCTTCCCTGATCTTAATTGCTACT
>NW_007757868.1:0-686 GCF_000696425.1 Galeopterus variegatus | reverse complement strand
GATGAGAATAAACTTGGGGCTGATTCGTGTGTGCTGTTTCTTTTGAGGCACTAGTAAACCTGGGTTCAATAGACTATATAGTAACTTCTCAAATTATAAAGATTACATTCTTGAAGAAAAATTAGGGTTGTCAAGAAGGTAAAAGTTATGGAAACTTGCAACATAAACAAGATTTATGAACATGAAAACTCTGCTCCATGTTATCAAAAACCTGTTGAGGAAAACCTGCCTGCTGGGTTAGAATCTGCAAAGGCAGAATCACTCCCGCTTTTCTGTTATGCACTCAGTGTCTCTTTTTAAAGTTTGTTAACATCTGTTTGTTGCCATGTTACAATTTACTCTTTTGGGTTTGCCTTCTCCCCAGATGCATCTTTGCAAATCTCACCTATTCTCCATCCCCAAGCAAACCCTTCTTCCCACAACTTGCCTAACAATGGCATAAAATTCAGAGTATAACTAACGCATTCTAAATTCTTTCTGAGGCATTGTCACTTCAGAATAGATATATATTTGCCTCAATTATTTTTCACCTTCTTAAATATTTGTTGCAAATAATTAAGAATTGAGTATTCCTAATAAAGATAAAGCAGACAAAATGTTCTGAGAAAAATTCCTTATCCTTTATTTCAGAATGTTTTGGTTCTCAGATTTGAATATGAATAACCTGGAAATTCACTTCAAACTGA
>NW_007757867.1:6309-6795 GCF_000696425.1 Galeopterus variegatus | reverse complement strand
GCACACCTTTTAATTGGATTAGCACCTACCCAAGAATAAACTGACACATCAGGAATCACTTGTACCTCCCATTTCCCTTTGAGTTACTAAGTTAGCAAGACTCACTATTGTAGACAGATTTACATTTTGTCTACAGCAGGAATAGAATGTAGACCAAGTAGGCTGTAGATGCACCAATCTAGATAAATTAAACAGTAAACTTTTGAGGATTTTTTTAACCACACCCAAATGGGGTACCATTTTATTGTATTGATGACATTTGATTTTTTTGTTTGTTTGTTTGTTTTTTGTTTTTTTGTCTTTTTCATGACCAGTGCTCAGCCAGTGAGCGCACCGGCCATTCCTATATAGGATCCGAACCCACAGCAGGAGCGGCGCTGCGCTCCCAGTGCTGCACTCTCCCAAGTGCGCCACGGGGCCAGCCCTGTATTGATCACATTTGAAGTCATGCCCAGTACAATGACATTTACTTGAACAGTGCTTATT
>NW_007757867.1:0-1003 GCF_000696425.1 Galeopterus variegatus | reverse complement strand
AATGATATATTTACCCAGCATACCCTGGCCTCTGCGTACTCATCTGTAGAAAGCAGAAACTACCGTCTAACAGTGTGGTTGTGATGATCTCAGAAACTACAGGGAAAACTCTCTTCTCAACACCTGTAGCAGATAAAATACTAAAAAAAAATGGCATTATTTTTGCAGTTTTCATTTCGAAACAGATTACAAGTATTATCTCACCACCTCTACTGGATTGTGACTAATATTACCATTATTTTGAAGACTAAAAACATGCATATATAAAATAACTGTGAGGTTAGGTTTTCAACCAATTTTAAATATCTAATAAGTTGGAGGAAAAACAAAGGTTGTTCATAAACTTTAAACTATATACTACCTCAATTTAGTCTGAAAACTTATGTACACAATTTTATGCAGGCGAAGTTTTTTTTCTGTATCATTTAATGCCCGAGTACCGAGAAATCCTCAGTTTCTGTTTATTACAGGGGCTACTCCACTCCTGTCTGAGGCTCCCCCAAATTTGATATCAAATTCACAGCTCTGGCTGCCTGCTCCCAGACAAAAAATAAAGAACCCAAAAGTCAAATGTTGGTGAAAAGGGAAATCAGCTTTTATTCAGGAATGCACATGACATGAGGAGAGATGTCAGGCTAACTCATTTCCCTGGTACACCTGAAGGAGAGTGGCCAGGCTAAAGCCCTCTCAAAGACTCAGGTCTACTGAAGGTTTTTAAAGAGCAGGGTGAAAGAATGGAATATGGGAAATGAAAAGCAGGAGGGAAGGGCATGTAGCAGAGAGGGCTTCATGCAAGCTCTCAGGTTCAGGTCTTCCCAAGACTCCGTCTGGTTTCTGCTCCCATCCTTATCTCAGGGTCTGGGTGGTATGTGCAAGTCTGCAGCTTCTCGCTGGCTGGAAAACAACTTTACATTCATGTGAATAATGTCATTATTCCCTGTAACCAAGGTCCAAAATATAAAATAACTATGGAAAAAGAGGGAACTCAGAGAAATGCATGCCA
>NW_007757866.1:6018-6795 GCF_000696425.1 Galeopterus variegatus | reverse complement strand
TTCATTTACTGTGGCCCTTTACAAATTTCTCACTAACCCATTCTCCTCCTCCTCTCCTCTGGTGGCCTCAGTTCAGTTCCTTCCTTTTGAAAGGCCAAAATTATTATGGTTGTTGCATCTTTATTTATGTGTTTATTTGTTTATTTTTTTATCTCCCACTTACGTGTTATTTTCTTTCTGTGCCTGACTTATTACACTTGACACAATTTTCTACAAGTTCATCCATGGTGCTGCAAATGACAGAATTTCATTCTTTTTTATGACAGAGTAGTATTCCATTGTGCATACATGCCACATGTTCCTTATATAGTCTTCTGTCCATGGACATTTAGGTTGGTTCCAACTCTTAAACATTGTAAATAAAGCTGCAATAAACATGGGAGTGCAGGTATGCCTTTAACATGATGATTTCCATTCCTTTGGGTATACACCCAGCAGTGGGATTGCTGGAAGATATAGCAGTTGTATCTGTAGTTGTTTGAGGAAACTCCATACTGTTTTCCATAATGGCTGCACTGATTTACAGTCCCACCAACAGTGTAGGAGGGTTCCCTTTTCTCCACATCTTCAACAGCATTTGTTATCTCTGTCTTTTTGATAACAGCCAATCCAATTGGTTTGAGATGATATCTCAGTGCGGTTTTGATTTCCATTTCCCTGAAGCTTATTGATGTTGAGTGTTTTCACATGTATCTGTTGGCCATTTGTATATCTTCCTTTGAGAAATGCCTATTTAGCTACTTTGCCCATTGTTTTAACTGTGTTACTTTTTTTTTT
>NW_007757866.1:0-647 GCF_000696425.1 Galeopterus variegatus | reverse complement strand
ATATCTTCTGCTCCTTACTTCTACGTTTATTGTTTTTCTTCAATGTTTGTTGCTTTTTTG
This sequence comes from Galeopterus variegatus, assembly GCF_000696425.1. Taxonomy (NCBI): domain Eukaryota; kingdom Metazoa; phylum Chordata; class Mammalia; order Dermoptera; family Cynocephalidae; genus Galeopterus; species Galeopterus variegatus. Next base: position 587 of record NW_007757866.1, on the reverse strand, counting down.
AGGTGGTAAGATTTAGTTTCCTTCTCATTCTCAATTGCATTTTTGTACTACTGGTGGTCATTGTTCTTTCTTGTATTTGTGGTATTGATTATTGTTTTTCAGTTTCCAAATCTGAAAAATTGACTCCCTTGAGCATTTCTTGCAGAGCTTGTTATGTGGTAGTGAAATCCCACAACTTTGAGGAGAGAGACTTCCTCCTTTTTTTCCAGGCTCCACTGCTGACTTTCCTTGTGTCAGTGCAGTTGAGTGGGTGGCAGGCTACCTGCACAGTGGCCATGGCTGCTACTATGATGGCTAGCCCCCCTTGCAGCAGTGGTTGTGGTGTACCCCTGCAGAAGTGGTGTTTGCAGAGTGCTCTTGCCTTCTTTTTGGCTGGGTGGATGCTGGTGGCTCTCACCTGGGTCCCTGGATATGCTCCTACTTTCTCTGGGGATATAGGTGGCTTTCTTGCTCCTTTTTCATATGGTGTAAGGAGAGGTCCTCTCAGGTCTCATCTGGGTCCCAGCCTGTCTGAGCACAAATGCCAATGCAGTTGACTCTCATAATAACTCTATAAGCTTCATATTGTTACACAACCAATTTTGTGG
>NW_007757865.1:0-6795 GCF_000696425.1 Galeopterus variegatus | reverse complement strand
TTTTTTTTTTTTTTTTTTTTTTTTGTCTTTTTCCGTGTCTGGCAACGGATCGCAACCCTCAGTGTTGCCCCCGGTACTATCCAGTGCACCACCGGGCCGGCCCCATTTAATGTTAAGTTTTCTGCTTGAAATGGTTACACACAAATGGCCTGGCCAAAATGTCCCGAAAGGAGGTCACTTGGATTCTCAGCGATCACTTGAATTCTCAGCAATCACCACGGAAGAGAAATTTAGTTAATGTGAATAGGTCACAAAATGTTTTAAGCCATGTTTACAACCATTTAAAAATGTACAAGAGTTCAAATGATCACTTAAAGAAGTTATATTTAAAGAATCTCTAAATCTCTTGGGGCCGGCCCGGTGGCGCACTGCTACAGTGCGCCGCTTGGGAGCGCAGCGGCGCTCCCGCCGAGGGTTCGGATCCCACATACAGACCGGTTCCTGCTCACTGGCTGAGCGAGGTGCGGGCGCGGCGCTGAGGGTTGCGATCCCGTTGCCGGTCCCGGTCCGGTACAGGCGCGACACTGAGGGTTGCAATCCGTTGCCGGACACGAAAAAAGACAAAAAGGAAAAAAAAAAAAAGAATCTATAAGCTCTTTCCTTGACAAATATAATGCTGAGATTTTTGTAATAATGTGGGTATTTTGAATCCAATCAAATGTTTTTCACGGCAAATACTTCAAAATCCTGATAAAATCCTAACCTGCAGAATGTACATGCAGCTAGCTTAGACGACCCTGGAAAAGAGCCACATGCAGCCACAGACAGAGAGAAGCATCTGGTTATGGTAAAGGCAGAGATTTTGACCCTCATCTGAAGCTGGGCAAACCAGGAACACCTGTGTCCCCCTCTAAGCTACCTCCCTGCCTCCACCTTGGGCACTCGGAGCATGTGCCCCACCACCAGGGCCCCACGTGCCCCTAGCCTGGGAGGGGGAGAAGGACATTCAGTGGCTAACTGCTGCTATCAACTTGGGGGGTTCAGATGGTGACAGTGCTCAGCCAATGCTGATGTCACTTGACATGCCCAATACCTGCAGGCGTGTAAGTAATACAGTCTCACAGGGCCACGTGCCCAGGAAGGCCCTGCACTGGGCCTAACACTCTGCTGTTACCACTTGAAATTCTTAGTAATTTTTTTAACAAGAGATTCTGAATTTTCTTTTCACACTGGGCCCCACATAGTATGTAGCTCACCCTCCTGGCACCACTCAGGACCTAAGGCTGGTAGCTGGGGTCTTGTGGGAGACCCCTGTACCTATAGAGGGGCTCATTAGCATATAGCAAATGGCACATGGCACCTGATGGAGTTTGGATGTGTTGTCCCCTCCAAAACTCATGTGAAATTTTGATCCCCAATGTGGCAGTGTTGGAAAGTGATTGAGTCATGGGGGCAGATCCCTCACGAATGGATTAATGCTCTCCCTGCGGGAGGGGGGATAAATGAGTGAGTTCTCGCTCTATTAGTTCCCATGAGAGCTTGTTTAAAAAACCCTGGCACCTCCTCCTCTCTCTCTCTTGCTTCCTCTCACCATGTGATCTGCTTGTACCCGCTGGCTGCTGCCACTTTCCGCCATGAATAGAAGCAGCCTGAGGCCCGTGCCAGATGCAGCTGTCCCAGAATCGTAGGCCAAATAAACCTCTTTTCCTTATAAATTACCCAGTCTCAGGTATTTCTGTTATAGCCACACAAAATGGACTAAAACAGCACCCATGTGGGAAAGCCCTGCAACGTCTCATTTGATCCTTATGACAATCCTACGAGGCCCTTACTATGAGCAGCCCTATTTGAGGGATGAGAAAGTTAAGACTTAGTATGCCCGAGTAACCTCCCCAGGGCCAAACAGCTCCAGGAAGCTGTTAGATTAAAACACAACTCTCTGGCTCAGAGAGTGAACCTGCCAACTCTTAGTCCTTAGCTTTATACATGAATGTCAATTATGAGCTCTAGAAAAAGTAGCAAGGAAAACAATGTGCCCATTAGCTGAAAATGTTAGAAAAGATTCCAAGGACTACTCTGGAAAATATATTTTAAAAAAACACGTTGATAAGATAACAGTCAGAAGATTTTCATAATTTTCACAAATACAAATACAATCCAAAACGTGTTCTGGCACATTCGTGGCATCTCTGAGGTTTTAAGCATGAAAAGGTGACCAGCCTGGACAATTTTGAGCTTTTGAGAATGGAGTGGCTCATCCAGGAGCCTTCCAGGGAAGCAGCCACAGGCTCTGACCCTCATCTGGAGTCCCCCCTCACACCCTCCCGGCACACACTCCTCTGAGCCCACCACAGCTTCTCGCAGTCAGCAATGTTGCCGGGCACAAGTCATGGTGGCTTTTCTGACTTGGACACAACCCCATGAAGGCCTGAGCTACGGCATGTGGACACATAATGACCCTCCAGCCATCCCCATGTACACACACACACACACATATACATGTACACAATTACACATATACGTACACACACCAACACACCTATACCTACACACACATATACGTGCACACAAATAACACACACCTATGCACAACAGACACATGCACATATACCCGCACGTACATGTAATGTACACACATTCATGCATGTACATGAATCTGCATGCACACATATACACGCACACACGTACACACATATGTACCGTGTGTGTGCATATGCACCTGTACACATGCTACATACACATGTGTACACGCATGCACATAGGAGAGTACTTTAAAAAGCTCATGGAAAAATAGAATTGAAAGGTAATACAAATCTTTTCCTCAGCCTTCTGAAGTACTCTCGTGTACACACGTACACATGAACACACGCATAGATCTGGGGCAGGCCGGTCCCCGGTGGCAGTGTGGTCAGCTCAGCCTGCACACAGCAGGACTCAGTGCTCTTCCTCTGACCATTGTTCTCTGTACAAAAGCAAACTCCCAGCCAACTTTGGCCTTTCTTTCGTGACTTGCATGAACTTCCAGTGAGTGTCATTGCATAGACTCTTGCACTTGCTGGTCACAGGGGTAAGAAGCTGCTGCCATTTCCCTAGTGGGTGCTGCAGACATCCTGAGTGGGCATCATTGGCACAGCCACCATCAGAGGCCAGAGCCATCTTGTCTCTCTCTGTGCAGTCCTGGGTGAGAGACCCTCAGCACAGCCTGTCCAGCAGGGGAGGGCTTGGTTCTCTGCTCTTTGCTCAGCGTGATCCCCGCTCTCCAAGCAGCTCCATCTTCTTTGGGCTGCTGTTGACAGTCACAGACTCTCCTGAACTGCCAAGCCTTGGGGAAACAAAGACTTTTATGACAAGTTTTATTAATGGTGCCTCCCATGATAACTCTCTGAGACAGGCCAATGCTATTACCCCATTTAACAGAGAGGGAAACAGCCCTAGAGAGGTCAGATGCTTCCCAAAGGTCACACAGCACATGCAGGGCAGAGGTAATTAGCCCCAGCCTGCCTGTTGGCCCAGGCACAAGGAGGATCTGTGACGCAGGGCTCCTGGGAGGCCACTCCTCAGGTCCTCTGAGATGGGCATGGGGCAGTGTCCCAGATCTTCACCGCTGCATGACACCCTGCCCACCCCACTCAGCCCCACCTCCACCACCAGGCCCCATCTTCCTTTTGCTCTGGAGAATGTTTCAGTGCAAAGCTACAGGAGATGGACGGAGCTAGCTGGGGGGACGTCCACTGACTGCTCAAACGCAGCTAGGTCAGGGCTTTTCTGAACTTCAGTAGCTATAGAACCTTCTAGCATCTTCACTAGAGTCCAAAGGCAGAGCAAAAAGAAACTGAATTATAATCTGTCTTGATTTTCCTCTAACTGATGCAGGAACACACACATCTCCCAGCTGAATCACTTGCCCCTGACAGCAAGGGGTGGGGGATGACACATTGCCCACTGTAGGCCCCTCTCCTTGGGTCCCCAGCACTTTGCACATGGCTGGACATAGACAAGGGACTGGTGCCTACTTGTAGAAAGGAAATGAATGAAGGCAGCCAGGCTAAGACTACAGACATGCAAGCTGGGAAAACACAGAAACCAAAGGATGCAAACTTCAGCTCCAAAGCGGGTCCCCTCAGCCAAAGCAGGCGTGCATGCCTGGCTCTCCCAGGGACACTGTCAGCTGGTCAGGCACGAGCACGTGCAGAAAACAAGCATCCTGGGAAGGAGCCCAGGCCCTCGGGGCATGCCGCAGGGCTCGTGAGCCTCGGCTGCCAGAGGCATGTGCGTTTGCCAAATCCAACTGGCCCCTGCCAGTTTTGGAGGTTCCCAGGAATGTACAGACCCAGGACTCTTGGGCTTCTTGGCGTGGATCACAAGGAGCACATAGCAAGGTCATCTGCAGGGAACCTCGATGTCCTCCTACTTGAAATGCTGTCCTTCCTCATCCCCTGGGGCTCTCTTGCCACCTATCAGCAAATCTTCGTTACACAAGCCAGGAAAAGTTTTCTGTTACTTGTAGCCACAAGAGTCCTGACGATTTACCTCCTGGGATTGCTGGGAGGTGAGGATATACACGCAGAGCGCTTAGCTCACGATCTGGTAGCGTCGCTGAAACGCTCGGTCCATACCCATCCTCACTGTCATTAGTACTATCATGACTACTGTTAAATACCTGCCAGATGCATTAACAAGTGCACCTTGACAGCTCTGAACCCCCGGCTGGGAACATGCCATCACATGCTTTAGCTTTCTAAGTCCCACCCTCCTCCTTCAGGGCCCACCTCGAATTGGACCTCTTTGGAACCCAAGAGAATTCCTGAGCCCTTGCCAGCCTCCCTCAGCTGAATCCTTGCTGTCTCCTGGTTGTAGCTTTACCTGCATGGAACCGTGATGGAACAGTGTCGGCCGTGATACAACTCTGACACACAGTTGCAAAACTCCTTCTCTGCCTCGTGGGTGGGCCTGTGTGTCCCACGCGTGCTTTCTGTCCCCAACCAGAAAGTGAGCTCCTCCAAAGCAGAGCCCACGCCTTCTCTCTCTCTCGCTCCTCTGCAAGACCAGCATGATTCTTAGCCTGTGGTGGGAAAGGAACTGACATTTATAGGGCACCCACCATGTACCAGACCCACGTTATCACATTTAACTTTCACGACAGTGGCACGAGGTCATTGTTTTTCTGAATCCCTCAGGCCATACTAGTGTTCCAATAAAAATAGTCACTATACGGACCTTAAAGGACTATATTCCCTGGCTTCAACCTTACTGGGAATTCCAGACCATCTCAGATACCGCCCTCAAACAGTTCTGAGAACCCTCCAAAGTGTGGCTCATCTGCACTCTGGTGACCGACCCCTTGGTTCACACCAGCACCTGCCATCCTCCCTGCCACTGCCTAAGTCCTCGCGGCTGTCCACTGCGCAGGCCCATCAGGCAGTCCCTGCGCTGCTGGTGCCTGCAATGGAGAACACGGTCCCATGTGGCTGCTGAGGCCCCAGACACGATGCCCCAGAGGCCACTCCCTAGATCTTCTCCTTTCTTGCCTCTGTGAATGCTCCATCTTCCTTCTCGTAGCTTCCAGCTGCATCAGTCATCTGAGGAACTCACTCATGCCTCGACGCCTGCCGACCCCAGGAAGCCTAGCCAACCCGTCCCACCCCTCCTTTCCCGGCTCCAAGCCCTGCTGCCTGGTCCGTCCCGTGCCCGCTCCCCTGGGCCGACTCTCCTGGACATGTGGTGATTCTCCAGTCATGTCCTGGTGACTACTAAACTCTTCCAACTGTGTCTGCATGTCCGGAGGTGCCTGGCCCCAGCTCTGGGGAACAACTTCACCTCCCATTTCATCGGGCCCCCGGGTCTTCCTTTTTCCTCCCCTCCACTGGCAGCCTCTGAATCCCACCTCCCTCCCTTCCAGCATTGCAGACTCTGCCAGCACGACGCCGGCCCTGGGCCAAAGTCCACCTCTCACCCAGCATGTCCCCTCCCCTGAGGCCACGGGCTGTCAACTCTCTGCTCTGCCTCTTAGCCTCTCCTGAGCCCACCTCCCCCGCCTGTGTCTACAGGGGATCGTGTTTACTCTCCGCTGAAATGAAACAAACAAAACGCCCTTCCCTTCCCCTGCTCAGTCCTCAAGCTTCTGTTCTCTGCTCTTTCCCACCAACTTCCAGAGGCGAGTCACTGTCGCCCCTAATTCTCCTCAGTCTGGCCACTCCCCTATTGCTCCCCCGAAATGCTTTCTCAAAGCTGAGGGACCCCAGCACAACCCACCCACCTGACCCCGTGGAAAAACATCCCCTCGTCAGGAAGCTCTTCCGCTCTGCGGCCGGAGCCCGTGGTCCCCCCTGCTCCTCGTCCCCTCCATCCGCCCCCTCCTGGTGAACCTTCCCACACACACAGGCTCCACGAGTGCTTCCTCTAGGGAGACTGTGCCCACCGCTTCTTCTTGCCTGACCTCCTTCCCGGACCCCAAAGGCCGGCACAAGCTCCTTCCTTCCAGAAATGATCCCACCAGTTTTATCTTCCGATGGCCGAGTGTCATCACGTCGGCCCTCAGCCAATGACCTTCAGCTCCTCCTGTTTGTCCACAGAGCACAGCAGATCCCAGTGCTGTGGAACCCCACACTGGAAGGCGACTTTAGGATTGTCATCTTGCTGAATCTCTGATCCCATGTAGGCATGCCCGTCACGGTATTTTTGGACAGATTGTCATTTCGTCTTGACTTAAATGTTGGTGCTAGTGGGAAGCTCACTATTGCATCAGGGGACTTGTTTCATTTCAAACTAGTTATTAAATGATGGTTAGGGTCGCCCGCCTCTGGTCCTGTAAACTAGACCCCTCCACTAGTGTGCTCTTGTGTTGCTGTGCTCGGT
>NW_007757864.1:5783-6796 GCF_000696425.1 Galeopterus variegatus | reverse complement strand
CACTCTGTGTCTCCTGAGGACCAGGAAGATGCACCTCCACTCAGTCCTGCATGTTTGGAAGGTGGCGTTGTGGGAAGAGGGTTTTTTTTTTTGTCTCTTTCAGGGCTCCACGTTCTGGGTGAGACCAACTTTCCAATGTCAAGAAGACTCAGAGCAGTGAAGGACTCCCAAAATAAAGGAAAATCATGTTCATTCCGATAACAGATGTGACACTTTCTCTGCTGGGCATTGCTGAGAATGCTTCTCAATCTAAATATGTTCTAGACAAAGCCAGAAGAATAAATGAGCTGGTGCAATATCTGCAAATGACTGGTGCCAACCACCTAAGTATTTCCAAATATATATTTTTTAAATATGACATCTTTGCAAGTAATGAGATTAATTTTCTCATTATTTCTAGTATTTTTTTAAAAATTGGTCACCCCTTTAGAGTCAGTCATTATGCGTTCATTTACTATTCATGGAAATGGCAGCGATCATAATGAATTCATTTGGTATTCGTGTGGTTGTCATATGCACTTTCATAAAGATACTATTGTAGTGTGGCCTTCCTTTAGCTAGTTGCCTTTTTATGACGCCAGCTATTTCATATGATCTGGTTTTGCAGACTCCAAAAGGTGGTTTCTTCCATGTAGCTGGGGCTTTGTCTCTAGCTCAGCTAAGGTGCTTCAGAAAAACAGCCTGGTACAATGGACTTCTTGCACTTTGTGGGTTTACACCTACACCAAATCAGGTCAGTCCCCTTGAGGTTCATGAACACTCTGGTCTCTTTCCAGCATGCCCAGCTGGCTCATTGTACACTGTGCATGCTCTAAATATTGACTGAATTCTTGAGCGTCTGAATAGATACTGTAGGTTCCTCCACCTGAGCGTGCACATCTCACCTGCAGGACAAGAAAACCAAATGGAGTCTCTGTTCCCCTGCTTCCACGTGCCTTCAACAATTTGTCCTCAACAGGAATCTACCATTCGGGATTCCAGTTCCCAATTCCCTTCAAAACAACAGAGAGGTG
>NW_007757864.1:0-559 GCF_000696425.1 Galeopterus variegatus | reverse complement strand
CGATCTTTAGAGTTTAGCCTTTAGTCAGAGTGAAATCACGCAGCAGGTATGATTGCAGTGTGGCCTCTTTGGGTTCACTTCTCCTTGTGGCTGAGGAGTGGTCCACAGTGTGCACGTGCCTCTGTCTGTTTTTCTGTTCATCCACTGAGAGATACTGGTGTCAATTACCACTGTTGGCAATTAGGAATAAAACTGCTATAAACATTCATGCATAGGTTTTTGTGTGAATATATGTTTGTATTTCTCTTGGGTAAACACCTAGGAGTGGGACTGATGATTCGTATGGTAAGTGTATATTTACCTTTCTGAGAAACTGTAACACTTTTCCAGAGTGGCTGTACCATTTTGCATTTATACCAGTGATATGTGAGAGTTCTAGCTACTTTGCATCATGTCAGCACTTGGTATTGTCAAAGTTTTTGTGTGTGTGTGTTTGTTTGTTTGTTTGACATTCTAGCAACTGTGCAGTGTGTGATTTTCATTTGCAGTTCCCTGCTGGCTAATGATGTTGAGAATCTTTCTGTGGGCTTATTTGCCATTTGTGTATCTTCCTTTGTGA
>NW_007757863.1:6330-6796 GCF_000696425.1 Galeopterus variegatus | reverse complement strand
AGAACAATCCAAACCTAAAGTTAGCAGACAGAAAGAAATCATCAAGATCAGAGCAGAACTTCACAAAATTGAAACCCAAAAAAACAATACAAAAGATCAACGAATCAAAAGGTTGGTTTTTTGAAAAGATAAATAAAATTGACAAACCATTAGCATGGCTAACAAGAAAAAAGAAGAGAGAAGATTCAAATAACAAAAATTAGAAAGGAAAAAGGTGATATTACAACTGATTCATCTGAAATACCAGGAATCATTCGACACTACTATAAACAACTATACGCCAACAAATTTGAAAATCTGGAGGAAATGGATAAATTTCTGAACACACAGAAGCTCCAAAAACTGAGCCATGAAGACATAGAAAATCTGAACAGATCAATAACAATAAAGGACATTGAATCTGTTATCAGAAAGCTTCGAACAAAGAAAAGCCCAGGACCAGATGGATTCACAGCAGAATTTTACC
>NW_007757863.1:0-2036 GCF_000696425.1 Galeopterus variegatus | reverse complement strand
AAAGTCCAGTTAGAAAATGGGCTAAAGATAAGAAGAGATATCTTACCACAAAGGATATACAAATGGAAGATAAGCATATGACAAGATGTTCGACATCATTAGCTATTCGCTAAATGCAAATAAAAAACACAAGACCTTACTGTATAACTATCAGAATGTTAAAATAAAAAATAGTGAAATACTAAATGCTAGTGAGTATGTAGAAAAATAAGATCACTCATACATTATGGCAGAATTGTAAAATGGTCCAAACACTGTGGAAATAAGTTTGGTAGTTTCTTAAAAAAATAAAAATAAAACCAAACAGGCAACTAACATACAACACAGCAATTGTATTATTAGGTATTTATCCCAAAGAAATGATGAAATATGCACATGAAAAAATCTGTACAATGGGCCGGCCCCATGGCTCACTCAGGAGAGTGAGGCAGTGGTAGCGCCAAGGTCATGGGTTTGGATCCTATATAGGGATGGCCAGTTCACTCACTGGCTGAGCATGGTGCAGACAATACCGTGCTGAGGGTTGTGATCCCCTTACCAGTCAGAAAAAAAAAAAAATCTATACAACAATTAAATGGAAGGGATAAGTTCTGGTGTTCTATTGCACAGTAGGGTGACTGTGGTTGACAGTACAGTATTATATATTATAAATAGCTAGAGGAGAGGATTTTGAATATTATTTTGAAATGATAAATGGTTGGCTTCTGTTCAAGATGGTGGAACAGATGGTCCCCAGTGTCACTCTTTCCCACAAATCAACCAATTTACAACTATAAAAAAGTAACAACAGATAAGCTGGGGCCACTAGAACTCAGAGGAAGAGGAGAAGAGACCTGCGGAGTTCATGAAAGTGGGAGAAGCCACAATGAGGTAAAGGAAGGATCATTCCCTTCTGGAGACCAGCTCTGCAGGATTCGTTGTACTCGAATAGGTGGTGTGGAGTCGGCGAGGAAAAAAGAGTGTGGACAAAAACCACATGAATCTTGCTTTATTTATATTTTTTTACTTAATTTTTTACATGATGATTTATCTTTTAATCAAAACATTTTTATTTTGTTTCTATTGAAAAAGAAAGGTCAAAATGTTCTAAAGCACTCACACTGTGACAAAAACATCTACTCATGCATCAATAGTTCACCCCAAAGCCTGTGGCTTGTGGCCAGGAAACTATACAATAGCAACATGCTTGACTTTAAAATGTCAGACTTTAGGTCTGAATCATAAATCTTAACCTTCTTAGCTTACAGTTTAACCCCTTTTTAATCTTACTTATACTTACTACACAATTTTAATAACATTGATTAGTTATGGTTAACAATTTAATATTGCTTATACTTTATATTGATCATTTTAATTTATAATCAAAATCATAATATTTATACCTTTCATTTCCCTGCCAATAGACTCCAGGAACAGCACAGGGGACAAAGTGAAAAGTTAAATGATCCTACTCAAACTAACAAAAACACAGTATATCATTCTTATTATTACTAGTGAAATAACATGTTCTTGGTAAATCAGGTGAAACTGTGGGAATGGGGAAAAACAAAGAAATCTGTAACTGGTTATGATCAAATAGTTGTAAACACCACTGCACTCGGACGCACCATCTCCCTGGGGGATGTGGATAGAAATCCAACATAATAACTTCATTCCACATACACAAAAGCATGATCGCAACTCTAGAACTAGTTATTCTAAAATTATGGGTCAATGCACATACCACTAGCAAGAAAAATCAACAACAAAATTAAATCAAGCCAACCCATACTGGGAACATACATCAAAAACACCTCTAACATTGGCAGTGCCTTTTAAATAAGCCAAAAAGTTAGGCTGTTTAATTCTGGGAAGCCTTGTCAAACAACCAAATGTGAACAAACAGGAAATTCCACGGAGCCGTGCCACATACATGGGACCCCCTTGCAGCCCGTTGAACAAGGGGTATCACTCCTCAGGCTCCCTTGCCATTCCTTATAGCAGGATGGCTCTTGACAATTCCCACCATTTCGAGTCCCAGACACTTTAAGGCTAGA
>NW_007757862.1:6119-6796 GCF_000696425.1 Galeopterus variegatus | reverse complement strand
TGAATGAAAGTCATAATAGCTATGATTTCTTGAAAATATTATTGCTCTGAAATGACCTTTTTCCCCCATAATTAATGAATAGGTGAATTTCTTTGTTCCATTCCCCATCTTAACATCTTTCTATGCTGCTCCTTTGCCTGGGAGATAAACTCTAAATATGGCATTCTAAGTTCGTCTCTGGCCACCCCCTTCCACCATGGTCTCCAGCCAGATAAAATCACTTACAGGCCATGTCCAATCTTCCTGTATACCTATGTGCTGGGCCTGCTACCTGGAAGACCCTTATCCACGATCTTTGCCTGACAAATGGCTACTGATCCTTTAGGAGCCAGCTTTGAGAAGTGTCACCTGCCCCAGGAATCCTTCCCTGGTCTCCCCTCCTGCAGGCTCCTGCAAAACCTGGAACTGAATTGTGAGAGGTCATAGGCTCTTTGAAGGCGGGGACCACAGCTTTAGTCCTCATTCCTGTTGTCGACCCAGATCCCTAACTCAGCTTACAGCAGTTGTTGTGGAGTGAACGGGTAGCATTTCGAATTTGTCACTGCAGAGGTTGCTTATCTACTAAACAATAAGCATTTCACTATCCCATGTAGTTTCTCCAAGTGTAAAGATGGGGTGCTACATGAAATAGCACTGAGTGACCAGAAGAAACTAATCTCACCTGCTTAGAAAAAAAA
>NW_007757862.1:0-1206 GCF_000696425.1 Galeopterus variegatus | reverse complement strand
TTCCCTCTTTTTCCTCCCCAGTTCCTCACCATCTTCATCCTACCCAAGGCTTCCATTACAGCGAGCATGCTCTGCCTTTTGATCAAAACCCATCCTGTCCTAAGGATATGTGGGTATTTGGTGGCTCTTAATGAGTATCCCTTCCTAGATAGGATATTGGCACTTGAGCAATAGCCTTTGGTAGTCAAAGTCTTCAGTCAAAGGAGTGTCTAGTGGTAGGAATTTCAAGGTATAGAGTTAGATGTTTGAGGATAGGGGATTCTTTTGATGTGCCTTCAATTATACCAAAGATTATCAAATTGCTCCTCTTTGCCCAAAGCACCTGCATCACAGCATCTGGTCTCTAGTGCTGTGCTGGTCTTCAGCCCCACTGATGGCACCACTGAGACACAGCTGAAGCACAAGCTGGGGCTGGTTCCAGGTAATGACCCACCGCAGTCCCTCACCTCTGTCCTCCACTCCTGAGAACCAGTTGACACACAGCCGTGAACTTGCTTCTCCTTTGTTTCTCTCTCTATCTGTGAGAGAGCTGTATTCTCATCTAAATACACTATCCAGGAAGACTGCATTGAATATTTATACTAATGGTCCAGATCCTTGATTGCTCATTGGTATAATTAAAGGGACCGTTGCCACATTTCTTGTTTATGTTTCTATGATTCATTTAGAAAACATCCCCTGACCATATAATTAGCTAGGGTTATGTTTTTATCAACTGCTTTCTAGAGTCCTAAAACAATAGAAATTTTGGATTGAAAGCTGAGCATAAGGAGTTCGAGTTAGTAAAGGATGAGGTAAGGGGTAGACAAGACTCAATGAGTAGTATCACAAAGAGATTGATTAAGAACAGGAATGGAAAACCAAGGAGAAAGGGGTAGGGGAGGGGATTTAAGAACAGCAGTAACAGAAACCTTTAAATAATTCCAAAGAGAAAATGGTACACTTTGCCAAAGAACACTTAGACTGGAGGACATGGAAGAACTTGCCTGATACTTTCCTTGTGGAAGAGACCTCTCCCCTCACCCCATCCTCTCCTGCCTTTGTCTTCACCTGCTTCTGCTCTACTCTGGAACCTGAACTGGGAGAAAACTTTTCCTTAAATAATTGGAGTTTGTTTTGTGAGGCAACTATATCCCCCAAAATCGCAATATTTGGGGAACATGTGAATCTTTTCCATGAGTGTAGCCCAACCCCATAAATTAGTCT
>NW_007757861.1:6463-6796 GCF_000696425.1 Galeopterus variegatus | reverse complement strand
AAAGAAAATGTAGTGTTAGTTGTGCTACCAAACTGAAAGAATCTACAGGAAAAATGCTTGTGAAATACAATGAAATTATCTTTCTGGAACAAATACGGGTGAACAAAATAGTAATAGGAACTTGTAGTTTATTCTCTCTCTCTATATATAAACAGATCCTCGTCAAAAATGTTGACTTTTATGCGAAATTACTGACAGCCTCCAAATCACAAATGGTACTCGAATGAAGATAATGCAAATAAAATTATATGTATGTATGTGGTTGTGAGTATACACACACACGCACACCCAACACTGGTTGGCACATAGTAATATTCTTTGAATATTACCACC
>NW_007757861.1:0-754 GCF_000696425.1 Galeopterus variegatus | reverse complement strand
ATGGTTCTTAGAGTTTGCTATGGAAGGCAAAATATGATTTCCTCAGGCATGATCTCCCATTTCTGGCCCAAAGTCGAGGAGACTACTTAGAGAGAGGGTACAAACCTTACCATGAACTTAAGCTCTCAATTAAAGATTGATTCTCAAAGTTTTGAAGCCTTGGTGGAAAGGGCAAAAACTAGCAAAAACTCTTAAAAACAGTTATTGGGTCTAATAAGAAATAGTGTACAGATATTTTTACTATATAAGATGTAAAGCTAGGGCTCTACTATGGAATGCACAGTAAGACAAAATGGCTGTCAGAAATTAAAATACTTCTGGGCCAGCCCTGTGGCTCACTCAGAAGAGTCTGGTGCTGATAACACCGAGGCCATGGGTTCAGATCCCATATAGGGATGGCTTGTTAGCTCACTGGGTGAGCGTTGTTCTGACAACACCAAATCGAGGGTTAAGATCCCCTTGCCAGTCATCTTTAAAAAAAAAATGAAGAAAGAAATTGAAATACTTCTAAGGTCAGAATCTGTCATCATTGAACGGAATTTCAGAAATAATTGTTCCATCACTAATAATTTCTCTCATCACTGACCTAAATTTGAATGGAAAACTTTGCAATTACCAAAAGTCTACCTTTATAACCAAAACTTTTGGGCTAAAGATAGAAGAAAAGGAAAAGTCAGTTCTTGCTTTTAAAAATATTCATCAAGTCGGGCCGGCCCGGTGGCGCACTGGATAGTGTGCTGCTTGGGAAGTGAGG
>NW_007757860.1:5937-6796 GCF_000696425.1 Galeopterus variegatus | reverse complement strand
AACTTCCTTGCCCTAAGGTCTCATGGCACAAACAAACAAGTCCTCATACAGCCCTAGAAAGAAATGGACATGAAGACTATACTTTGGAACAAAAAATTAAGACGTAGGATCAGGTAAGAACAGGCTTATTTATGGTGTGAGCGGGGCCATCTCTGCTCACTGCCTGAAGGTCATTTGCTTCATCCTCCACCGGCCTGCACACTCCACCACATCAGACACCAAGCACTGAGCATCTTGTTGAAACTCCTGGTTCTGCATCCTAGCAGCGGGAGCACCTGACCAACTGCTTCCATGGGAAAGGGTCCCTGCTGCCCTGGGCCTTCTCACCGGGCCTGGACCTGAATGTCTCAGATGCCAGCATTGAAACCAGCTTCCTTCTCATCATTCCTTATTTTTTGGTTGGTCCTTGCTTTTTATCTTATTTGACATCCCTAAGTGCAATTATGAAAAAATAGGCAATTTAAGAATGGGCCAATAATTTGGGGGAATTTCTCTCATGAGCTAAATCTGTTCAGAGTAAGAGCTCCTAGTTTCAGGGCAGCCGAGTTGGGGCTTGGTGAGTTTCTCCCATTTAAAAATGTAAGGTGGCTATCCACCACTAAGGGGTATTTTTGCTGATGATAAAGGCAAGTGTCCTAGTTGAGGTGGTTTGTCCTACCAGGTGCTGACCCCCAGAATCTCACTCTGAGGCTGGGCCCCAGTGGCTTTCTGCAGGGACTCATTGTGGGAGGTGTTCGGAGTAAATGGATCCTGCCTCAGAGCCAGAGAGTGGGAAGAACAGGAGAAACATCTTGGGAGCTGATGGAGTTTGGATGTGTTGTCCCCTCCAAAACTCATGTGGAAATCTGATCCCTAATGT
>NW_007757860.1:439-814 GCF_000696425.1 Galeopterus variegatus | reverse complement strand
TTTTTTTTCTTTTTTTTTTTTTTTTTTTTTTTGGTTTGGTGGCTGGCTGGTACAGGGATTGAACCGTGGACCTTGGTGTTATCAGCATGACACTGTAACCAACTGAGCTAACCGGCCAGCTCCTTTTCTCTTTTTTTGGATTTTCAAACAGCTTTATTGGGATATAATTCACATAACATATAATTCACCCATTTTGAGTGTATAATTCAATGGTTTTTAGAATATCCTCAAGGTTACGCAACCATCACTACTGTCAATTCTAGAACATTTTCATCACTTCAGAAAGAAACCCTGTGCCCTTTACCTGTCATCCTCCTATCTCCTGATTCTTTCTGTTCCCACACCTCACCCCCAAACAACCACTGATCTCTCTGT
>NW_007757860.1:0-302 GCF_000696425.1 Galeopterus variegatus | reverse complement strand
TAGTAGCAGATAGAATACAGCAGAGGGAGAAAGCCAGGCTTAGATTTTAAACAAATTATCATTTTCTTTTTTCATGGTTAAAAAATAAGTTTGTTTTTTCAGATCCCCATACCAGCCAGCTGCCTGCCACCCCCCTAAAAAAGGTTTTTTAAATGTTCAAAGAAATATATATTCATTAAGGAATATTTAATGGAAAAAGAAAAAGGTTTTAAAAACTATCTGCTATTAATTTTGGGTTTTTTTCCTTTTATTCTTTTCTGCAACTATGTGTATATGTGTACATGTAATGAGTGTGCATATAT
>NW_007757859.1:6134-6796 GCF_000696425.1 Galeopterus variegatus | reverse complement strand
TGTTGCAAATGGCAGTATTTCATTCTTTTTTTATGGCAGAGTAGTATTCCATTATGTATATATAACACATTTTCCTTATCCAATGGTTCTATGATGGACATGTCCAACTCTTGGCTATTGTAAATACAGCTGCAATAAACACTGGAGTGCAGGTATCCCTTTGACATGATGATTTCCATTACTTTGGGTATATACCCAGCAGTGGAATTGCTGGATCACATGGTAGTACTATCTGTAGTTGTTTGAGGAAGTACTGTTTTCCATAAAGGCTGCACAAATGTACAGTCCCACCAACAGTGTAGGAGGGTTCCCCTTTCTCTGCAACCTCATCAGCATTAGTTATTTTCTGTCTTTTTGATAATAGCCAGTCTAGTTGGGGTGGGATAAATAAAAGATTATATACTTTAAATATGTGCACTTTTGTGTATGTGTATTATACTTCAGTAAAAATGCTTTTAAAAATTTAGAACAAACCAAGTGTCCTTTTTGGGAAAAAAAAACAATGTCTAAATAACAGATAATGAAGAAAAGGTATCATTTACATCTTGGCAGAATGTAGGGTGAGTTATGTAATGAACGAATAACGAAAATCAATATTGTGAGTAAAGTTGCTAGATTTTGCATGCAATCCATATTATTTCTATTTTCCTAGATATAGATTT
>NW_007757859.1:0-4763 GCF_000696425.1 Galeopterus variegatus | reverse complement strand
GGACAGAACCTGAGTTGAGGTGGGTGGACTCCTCCCTGGAATGGAGACGTTCACCCACTCTTAACCAACTCAGAATGTCTGGATTTTGAGATAAGGCGAGTGAAAATTCTAGGACTTTTCCAATATAATCCAGAGAAGGTCAAACTCAGCATTCCTTTTTTTTTTTTTTTCTGTTCCTTACTGTTAACTCCTTCACCGTTCCAAGACAATTTCCTGAACTCTTTAGGTCTTAACTCTCATGATGGAGGGTCCTCTGTTTTTCCCTTTACTTTATTTGTTTGACCTATCTATGTGTTAAGTTGTTCAGGAAGAAGCATTTAACATCCAAAGCCCATTTCACTTCTTTCTTTTTCTTCAAAAAATCTTGAAACATCATTTGTTTTTTCTTCATTAGAAAGAGGAAATGGTGTTTTATCAAAGGTAAATAGACTTGAACGCTGATGGGTTCTGTTCGCCACCCAAAGCCCGTGAAGTTTGATTAGGTACTAAACTTGGCACAGAGAATCCTTCATTCATCGCATCAGCCAAGTCACACCACTGGTCTCAGCTTCTGGAAAGTTAATTACCTCCATGTCGCTTGTGAAGGCTAGGGGCAGCTGGTTTATTTGATCACAGCTTAAGCAAATAGTAATCAACTCTTCATCAAATTCAGCTAAAATTCAGATTCAAAACTTATCAACTGCTATTTTAAAACTGGATTTGAAAAATGTTTTGTTTAATACCTCCAGAAAGGAAGTCTTACGGTTAGAAAAGAATAAATAAGAACATATTTTATATTAGATACATGTATCTGTATGAAATCATTAAGTCACTGAACTTTGTTTTGGAAACTAAACTGAAGAGAAGAATTTAAATAAAATTTAGCTACATCTGCAGCTTTACCAGCTAATGCTATTTCAAGGTGTAGGACATCATTAACAGAAATACTAAAGATAATACATAGTCTCCAAATTATGAACATCTGATTTACAAAGATACCAGTGTACTAATTTCTGGCTACAACCTACATTCATGAATCATTTGAAACTGGCTGGTGGTTTTCTTTTTCTTTTCTTTTTTTTAATGAAACATAATGGATTATGCTTATTTTGGGGGTACAGAGTTGACTACCAGTGTTTGTGTAGTGTTGGTGCTTTTCTTAATCCTCCCACTCCCTCCAAACCAGAACTACAGCTACACTGTCCTGGGCCCATCCTGCCACTTGTTGACTGAAGCAAAGAACTGTCTTCTACATTGCCTTCCATTCTAGTTCCTTTTTATTTCCCTTACCCACTCCCCTCCCCAACCCCACCCTGCCCCACACACTCCCAACTAGGAATATTATATTCATGTTATCACGCTACTTTTTTTTCTGTCTTTATAGCTCAATTAATTCCAACCTCACAGTATTTTTTTAACACATGTACACTTAACTTTTATTTATTTTTTGCTCCATTTCTTCATTCCTGCTTCCTTCCCGTGTTTACCCATGATCAAATCACTCTCTTCCTTTTCCATCATTCTTTCCACTTCTGAGTCAAACAGTGACTCTACTTATGACTTATCACCACAAGAATGATTTATTAATTTATCCAACCAGTGTTTAACATAGCAATGAACAGGACAGACACAGTCCTTTCTCTTGTGGAGCTTATATTCTTGGTGGGGAAAACAAAAAATCACACAAATATAATTTAATATAATATAATTCTAGGAACTGGTAAATGCTGTGAAGAAAAATAAGACAGGAGATGGAAAATTATGAGAAGCCACAATGAGATTGTATTCACCCATTGGGTTGCCAAAGATGTCTGATAATGGGTATGTCATTCCAAAATGTTGACATAGGGAGAATCAATTCTTACCCACTGCTAATTGAGGTATAAATTGATAAGACCAATTTTCACAACTGTAATAAACAGCTTGAAATTATATATTAAAGTTGAACATGTACATGACTTATGATGCTGCTATTCTAATTCTAGAGAAACTCTTGCCACAACCATAAAATGTGCAAAAATATTTATAGGATCATTATTTTCAAATGCTTACCTATAGCAGAATGGACTCACAAAGTGTGGTATTGTCCTATAATAGAAAAATGCATGAAGTAAAAATGAATATGGATAGTTCTCAAAAATATATTAAATGGAAAATATAGAAAATGTATAGAAAAATATAAAAAATAGAGCAAATATGGAATGATTATAATTATGAAAAGTTCAAAAACAGGCAAAACTAAACAATAAAATGTTTAAGAATACATACATACGAGGAAGGAAAAGAGAGGTTATTATTAATATGAAATTCAGTACTCCAGCTAAATCTGAGGAAGTAAGAAGGAGGAGATTGGTTAGAGACCCCTCCAGGGCTTCCAAGGTAGAATAATGTTTTATCCATCAGCTAAATTTGGGATATACTAAATTCATTCCATTTTAATTTGTTATTATTTAAAATGCATATATGCATTATGGATACACTCTTTACACAAATATGCTATGTTTAATAGAAAAAAGTTTTCTTAGAGAGTGACAAAAGAGTGCAGTTTAGATAAGGATATCAGAAAAGGTTTCCTGAGGAGGTGGCATTGAGCACAGGCCTCAACGAGGTGGAGGAACACGTGTAAGGAAGGTCTGAGGGGAGGGTTTCCCAAGGAACGGAGAAGAGCCAATGTACAGACACTGAGGTGGCAAATAAGTCTGGTGGTTTCCAAAGTGGGGAGAAGGTCTGTACAGCTTAAGAGAGAGAGTGAGAGAAGGGAGATGAGGTTTAAGCAAAAGGAAGGAGACAAATCACACAGAATCTTATACGCCAGAGTTCAAGTGACACATCTGCCTGCAGAAGAAGAAAGTAACACTGGCAAGAGAAGTTGAGAATGTAAAGAAATTCCTGCATAATATTCATATAAGATTCTATGTGCTGTGCCTTAACATTAAAAATTATATGTATATATGCATGTAGACATTTATATATAGTACATATGTACGTATATATGTATGTATGTATGCACATGGCACAACGTAACACCACCAACAATAAGCGATAATAGACAAAGGCTTATAATTAAAAGAAACAGCTCAACCCACCGTTCCACTTTTCAAAGACATCAACTTTTAATATTTCTGGTTTTAGTTCTCTTTTAACTCCTATAACTCTGAAGGCTGTGCTGTGACCGTTCTTTCTTGGTAAATCAACTCTGGGTATTATATATTGGCTGGGTCTTTGCCATCATAGATGCAAATTTAGCTAATAGGTAGCACCACTCATCCACTTTGAAAGTGATAGCACTGTCCTCAGTTCTTCTGCAATATTAAATAATATACTTACATTTCTATTTCTGGTTCCAGCAACTTTAGACCATATCTCTCAAATCTCTGAATTATAATATCAGGATATTTTGTTAATCATCGTTAACAAAATCTTTCAAGATTTGGCTATGGCTTGAACTCTAAAGCCAGAAATATTGTATTCACTGATATAACTATGTAAATATTGCTTCCTGCAGAGCAAGGGAGGATACCTGAATATATTTCTTTCTCTAAGGGCTCAATGTGGTAACTTTTTGCCACTCAAAGGAGAATGGTCTTAGCATCAAAGGCAGATGGATTTTCATTGCTACTGTCATTAACTTTACAATATCATGGCACATTTGAAGTTCCATATCCCTACTTTCTGGTATCGTTTTGTTGCTGTTGTTATTGATGCTGTTTCTTTCTTTACTTGAATTTCGGGTGGTGGCTTTAAAAAGCATTTTGTATTTTAGGTGGGTGCTTTAAAAAGCATTTTTTCCTTGATTCGGTGTTAGAAATGCTGTTTCAGTTTACATGTTAGACCTGAGGAGCCTCTTTAGTCAAATTATTTCACTGCTGGAAAGAATATTTGCTATGAACCATAGTAGAAAATACTTTTAGAATATGTGAAATCAAACAAGAGATTATAATAATGTATTGCCCAAAAAGTTTCTCTCCCATCCAGGCGTCAAATTGCCTGTCAGAAAAAATGTGAATTAAGCAACACCTTAGATTCCTTTCAGCTGAACTGATTTGTATGCACCATGTTTAGCATATGTTGAACTCTTCTGTGCATCATAATATGTCTTAATTTTTTACTCTTTCTAACAATTACATAGGATCCCTTTCATTTTTTTTTTCTTATGAAATTTCTTCTTGGAATCTTATGACTTGATTTGAATCAGATAATTTCTAGACCTTCTGCACAGTTAACATTCTGGGATGTGTTTCCATCAAACCCTTTCCTCATAATGGATGCATTTGTGACTTACTTTCTGAATGTTTCCCGAATGTTTGGAAATATTATTTTACCTCTTCTATTGAGATGATAGTTTGGCTACATATAAATTGTTGGTTGAAAAATGGTTTATCTTTGAATTTTGAAAATATTGCTCCATTGTCTCCTAGTATACATAGTCAGTGACAAAAAGTAAGATGCCATCAAATTCAGGTTCTTTGTAGGTGATCCAGTATACATATATGTAAGTTTTTAAGATCTTTTATTTATCACCATTGATCTAAAATTTCACAATAATGTGTGTGGGATTTTTATTGGGCCTGTATTGACAACTCATCTCTCTCTTTAGTTATGGATAATTTTTTGATAATTTCCCTCCACCTAGTTCCCTATGATTTTTATTCTCTTTTTCAAGTCCCTATTTGTATAATGCTAAATCTACTTGATTGAAATCCTACCTCTTATATGTCTCTTTCTCTCACATTTTCTTTTTTTTTTTTTGTCTTTTTTCCGTGTCCGGCAACGGATCGCAACCC
>NW_007757858.1:4451-6796 GCF_000696425.1 Galeopterus variegatus | reverse complement strand
AAAAAATTAGCATCATCTCTGAACCATTAATTAGCTAGATGATTTACACAGAATATAATTCAGCAGAAATCAAATTTATTCTAATAGGTAATAATGATAGTTAATATTTGTTAACCACTGTCTTAATTTGGGTTCCCTAAGAATCAGACCCTGAGACAAGTAGTTGAGTTGGGAAATGATTTCAGGAAACACTATTGATGGAAGGTAAAGATGAGATGGTGAAAGCAGGAAGCTGATATAGTATGTAACTGCTGTTGCAACTGGGGGGGCCACTGGGGACCTCTGAGAGGGCTTGTAGCAGCCGACTTGAGAGAAAAATGAAATAGGGTATTAAACCACTAATTTCCATCAAGTTATTGATTGAGGACTGTTCTCCAGAGCCAATCATTCCACTGGGACCTGAAAAATCTTAGCAAAGAGTTCTGCACATTAGAGTTCTCAAGAACAGCACCTGCTACAGACAGGAACTATAATAGCATTTATTTTACAAACATTATCTAATGTATCCTTCTTAGCAGCCCTATGAGTTAAGCACTATTATTATACTTTTATTATTTCCATTTTACATATCAGCAGATTAAAGCAAAGGGAGGTTTAATAATTGCCCAAGGCAACGCGGGTAAGAAATAGTAGAACTTGCTTGGCATTCTGACCACAGAGTTCATGTTTTTAAACATCACCTGGCAGTTGCTATCCAGCTGGTACTTTGAGATCAATGAGGTTTCTCACATTTTGAATCTTCTTATACCTATGTAAATGTATGTGTGTCCAGTAACTTGCCATTTTTTCTCCCAGAGTACATGCCTAATTACAACTTTCTCCCAGAGCCCATGCCTAATTACAAATGTCCATCTTTCATGCTCACTAAATACTCCTTTGTGAGTTTGTCATAGCACCTTCAAATATTCACTTTTGTAAAGCCTTACCTATCTCCTAGTATTTAAAAAAATATTTTAAAAATATTACATTATCTCAGGTGGGTTACATGTATCAAACGTTCTTTTATTATTTTATGCCTCATCTTTTCTCTTAGGCACCACCCATGCTGGGCCCATTTTCTCTCAGGCGAAACTGACAGTCATTCTTTTTGTTATTTCTCAGCTAACATAGACTTTGAGTGGAAAGTATCAAAGCAGAAAACCTTAGATCACCAAGGGGAAAGATGAAGGGAAAATTAAGGATGAAAGGCCTGAAAAACACCTTACATCCCAGATTTTGCTGCAATTTACAGCCAATGATGAATAGTTTTCCAAGTTTTTTTATCCCAGATTTTTCTATCCTCTTTTTGACTATGACATATTATTCTAGAGAAATATATGCTCTAAATGGTTCACTATTTACTGAATGAATGTTATCAATATTAACTGAAGTCAATATTGTCAAACAGTTAGTTGATTCAGTTAGTGACCAGTCAAATGAATGAAATGGTCAAGAGAGGTTTGTAAACAAAGTCACAGATGGTGCAGTGTTAGGTCTTGTTCTCCTAAAAGGCTTCTCCAATATTATGACAGCCCATGCCACAGGGAATAATGTTACTGTGTGTCCTATGTATGACAATGATTTTTTATTTCTTTGGTACAATCTTAGCAGGTCTCCTGCTCCATATTACCCATTGGGACTATGTCTCATATCTACAGTCCAGGGAGAATGATGAATTCTCGAACTTAAAATACTGTATTTCACAATAAAACCTGCTGTCATTACACTTTCTTCAAATTTTCTCCTGAATCCCCCTTTGTTTTATATCTCATTACCTAGAGAAATCTAAGCTCTGGTTAGCCTAAGCTTTTTTTAAAAAATCCATAAAACATATTGACCATTCCTTTTATGTTTCAATCTGTATTTACCACCTATCTATTAATCCTGAACAATTTTCTGAACAAACACATATTTTTTAAATTCTCCATTTTAAAAAGATCTAGCACCAATATTAGCTAGAGACATATCTATTAAATTGATGTTATTTACATTTTGCTTTGATAAAAAACAAGGGTAAGAATACTTATAATACTTGTTGTGAATATACTACTATAAAGTGACAAAAATTTCTTCCTTAATTAATTCACTTTTAACTTATTTATGCATTTCTTCAGGAAATATTTATTGCCTCTCTGTCATCTTCCAAATGTTTTGCTTCCCACTGAGGACAAATCATGAGCAAAAGCAAAAATTGCCTTAACCTCATGAAGCTTATAGTCAATTCAGTAGACACATGTTAATAAAATACTCAGAGCAATAAATTTTAAATCTCCAAAATTATTAGAATTGATAATTGAATTATAGAAAATTAGTTAATATAATATGTCACAACAAGCTAAATAAGAAAATTTTCATAATGATATCAA
>NW_007757858.1:2407-3490 GCF_000696425.1 Galeopterus variegatus | reverse complement strand
ATTTGATCTGTAGATTCAATATAGTCTCAATCAAAATCTCAGCAAGTTACTTTCTAGATACTGATGAAATGATTCCAAAGTTTATATGGAGAGGTGAAAGACACAGAATGCCCAACACAATATTGAAGGAAAAGAACAAAGTTGGAATACCAACACTACCTGACTGAAGGATTAGTACAAAGCCATAATAATCAAGATAGTATAGTATTGCAACAAAAAAATAGACAAATAGATCAATAGTAAAGAATAGAGAGCCCACCAGTCCCCACCTTACAGAAAGAAGAAAGCACACCCAGGGCCTTGCTGAAAGCCACAGGCAGCCTCTCCTGCCCAACAGAAGGCAGAAAGAGCACCTGGGGACCTCACTGGGAGCCCTGGGCAACCACCCCACCCAACAGAAGTCAAGAGTGCTCTGCCACTGCTGCAAACACAGCTTTCACATCGGTGGACTATGACAGCCATNAAATCATGAGCAAAAGCAAAAATTGCCTTAACCTCATGAAGCTTATAGTCAATTCAGTAGACACATGTTAATAAAATACTCAGAGCAATAAATTTTAAATCTCCAAAATTATTAGAATTGATAATTGAATTATAGAAAATTAGTTAATATAATATGTCACAACAAGCTAAATAAGAAAATTTTCATGATGATATCAATAGATGCCAAAAAAAAAAAAAAAAAGCATTTGACAAAACCCAACACCTATTTGAGATAACTCTTAGTAAACTAGGGGTAGAGAAGAACTTCCTCTGCTTGATAAGGAATATCTACAAGAAATTTACAGCTAGCATTATACTCAATGGTGAGAATCTCAAAGCTTTCACACTAAAATCAGGAAGAAGGATGTTCTCTCTCACTACTACTTTTCAACATCACACTGGAAATCCTAGTAAATGCAATAAGACAAGAAATAGAAATAAAATGCATACCAATTGGGAGGAAAGAAATAAAACTCTTTGTTCACACATGATGTGATCATCTAAGTAGAAAATCCAAAAGAATCAACAACAACAAAAAGCCTCCTGAAATAAGCAATTTTAACAATATTGCAGGATACAGGGTTAATATACAAAAGTCAA
>NW_007757858.1:0-426 GCF_000696425.1 Galeopterus variegatus | reverse complement strand
AAAAAAAAAAAAGAAAGAAAGAAAAATAAAGTTAGCAGACAACCTTAAGTATGCAAATGTCTGAATCATGGGTGTTCCAGAAAGGAAGGAGAAAGGAAAAGGCATCCAAAACCTATTCAACAAAATAATAATGGAAAACTTCCCATGTATATGGAGAGACACAGAACTTCAGATCGAGGAGGTTCAAAGATCCCCAAACAAATTCAATCCAAAAATATCCTCTCTAAGACATGATAGTCAAAATATCAAAGCTCAACAACAAAGAGAAAATCTTAAAAACAGCACGAGAAAAATGTCAAGTCATCTATAATGGAGTCCCCATCAGAATAACAGCATACTTCTCAACAGAGACACGACAGGTCAGGAGAAAATCAAATGATATATTCAAAATACTAAAAGAGAAAAACTGTTAGCAAGTCTATCTTT
>NW_007757857.1:5749-6797 GCF_000696425.1 Galeopterus variegatus | reverse complement strand
GGCAACAGGCTTGGCTCTGCCCTCGCTCACTAAAGAAATGACCCGAGGGCTGAGCCCGTGGCACACTCGGGAGAGTGCGGCACTGGGAGTGCAGCAGCGCTCCGCCGTGGGTTCGGATCCTATATAGGGATGACTGGTTCGCTCACAGCGCTCACTGGCTGAGTGCGGTGCGGCCGGTCTCAAAAAGGGACAAAAAAAAAGAAATGACCCGAAAGTCCAAAAGTTGGTGCAAGGATTGCAAGCTTTAGTCAGATAACCAGCATCTGGGGGATGACCAAGTTAAAATCATCCTGCCTGCTTGATGCCTGTCCTGGGGCTTATAAAGGGGAAGGGGCGGGAAGGTGAAGGCAAGGGTTTTTTTCTACAGGCAAAGCGGGAGTCTGGTCGTAGGATCAGCAGAGGGTCTGAGTCGGATGTCTGGGTCCCATGGTGGACTGGGGTTTTGACGTCATGGCATCTGCATTTTATGGACTGGTCAGCTTCAAACCCTTGATGTTATCTCGGAGCCTGAGTCCTTCCATCCTAGGGAAAGCTCAAAGACAATAACCTCAGTCAGGCATCACTGGAACATAAAAATACCTGACTCCTACCTCTAACTAATGTGGATGGCAATTCTCCTTTAAGCAAGAAGGTGAGTTCATAATCAGCTGGGTGCTTTGCCTTTCTCTTGGAATTCCTTTGTGTGCAGTTGATTAGGAAAGGTAAGAATTAGCAAAGGTAAGAAAAACAAGAAAACTTAGTTTCAATTCTTAATGGTAGGTGTGCAGCATCTGGAGCAAATCAACATAAGAGAGTACAGAGGGAGATAAACAGGAATAGACTGATGAGAAGGATCCTTTTAGGGCGTGATTTCATCTCTGGGCAGATTCAGCCATACGGTCAGTTTCTCAGTTTCTCTGCTGACCTCAAGGAATTGACGATTATCAGTTCCGAAGTTAGTGGCTGATGGAAATTTTCTGCTCCGTCTTAGTTACCCCAAAGATGACCATATTCTGGCTAAGGTCCCTTTCAAGCTTTCTGAGAGTTTTTATTTAAAATTGTATTCACA
>NW_007757857.1:3462-4064 GCF_000696425.1 Galeopterus variegatus | reverse complement strand
CCTCACTCCGCCTGTCCCCTGACCCCCTTCCCCGTTCATGGCCTTGATCATGAGGACAGACCGTGTACCCAGCAGGCACTGTGCAGTTCCGCCACCACCTGGGTAACTATAAAACCTCTTGGGTAGAAAGCTGTGGCTTAAAGATGATTTGTCTTTGGGCTGGCCCGGTGGCGCACTTGGTAGAGTGCGGCACTTGAGAGCGCGGCGGCGCTGCCGCTGAGGGTTCAGATCCCATATAGAGACCGATCCGCTCATTGGTTGAGCGCAGTGCGGGCATGACACCGAGGGTTGCGATCCCATTGCCGGTCGCGGTGCGGGCGCGACACCGAGGGTTACGATCCCGTTGCCGGTCGTGGTGCGGGCGTGACACCGAGGGTTGCGATCCCGTTGCCGGTCGCGGTGCGGCCGCGACACCGAGGGTTGCGATCCCGTTGCCGGTCATGAAAAAAGACAAAAAGGAAAAAAAAAATGATTTGTCTTCAAAGTAACAGTAGCGTTTTGTGTCCCTTGCTACAGGTCTTAGCCCATTTTTGGCAGAACCGGCTTCTGGTGTGGTTGTGTGTAGTAACTTCACCCCTTTGCCCCTAATTCGCCTGTTGACT
>NW_007757857.1:0-252 GCF_000696425.1 Galeopterus variegatus | reverse complement strand
CTGTTGAACTCAAGGAGTTCCTTATATATTTTGGAAGTTAACCCCTTATCAGATACATGGTTTGAAAATCTTTTTCCCTTTACACAGATAGCATTTTACTCTATTGATTGTTTCTTTTGCTGTGCAGAAGCTTTTTAGACTTTGATGTAGTCCCACTTGTCTATTTTTGCTTTTGTTAAATTATTGCCAAGACCAATGTCTGTTGTGAAAAATTTGTATTTAGAAAATGAAGATTTTCTCCATGTTTTTTTT
>NW_007757856.1:2634-6797 GCF_000696425.1 Galeopterus variegatus | reverse complement strand
ACTCACAGGTTGAGCGCAGTGCGGGCGCGACACCAAGGGTTGCGATCCTGTTGCCGGTCACGAAAAAAGACAAAAAGAAAAAAAAAACAGCTGGGACTCAAGCTCCACTGGCCCAGAAGGCCTCACTTGCCTTTATTTTCACATAGACATACACACACAAACACAGGCATACAAACAGACACAAACACACATATGCACACATGCATGTACATATACGAACACATACACCCATATACACATGCATACAAACACACACACACAGATTCCTGTGGCCCCAGGTGAGGACACAGCAACACTCAAGGTGATCTTTTGTGAGGTCTCCTTTTGAAAGCGGGGGAGGCTGTCCAGGATGAGGGTTACACGAAAAGTCAGGGTCATGCAGGGGTGCAATTTGAAGCCTACTGCATCCTGCGCCTCTCCCCCCATTCTACTGCTGTTTGCACCTGGAACCCCAGGCCAGCCCTCCTCTGGGCCAAAATGCTGCAGCACGCCTTGAAGCTTCCCTGACGAGGGCAGGAAGGTCGGGGTAATTGGGCACAATACACTGGGGAGAGGTTGAGCTACCAGAGGCACCTAGACTGTCCCTGACCAGACAGCCTGACCCTGGCTCCCCACTCAGAACAGCCCAGTCCCCACCTCCACATCCAGAGGGTTGCTCCCTAGCAGAGCGAAACAGCTAGAAGGGAGAAAGGCTTCCAGCCATGACTCTTTCTGGTGCTGGACCCCAGAAGCCCTCTCATCTGGCTTTGGCTCTGGTGGAGAGACCCAGACTGCCACCTGCTCCTGTACCTGCTGCCACCCACCCTGCCTTCAGGAAGGTCCCCTGTTCTGCCCCCACCCCCGCATCATCTCTGCCTCCCACCTTGTCCTTTCCAGTTGCTTTCGTAAGCAGGAGGGTTCTCCCTCCCAGGTGGCAGCTGGGGCGGGTGTGGGGAATATCAGTTCTGGGAGGTTATTGTTAGGACAGTCACCATGGCAACAAGCATCACATCTGCAGAGCCAAAAGTGCTGCACATGGGGCTCATTCTCCCAAAGAAAGCCACGCCTCCCCTACCCCTCACCCCCAAGGCTGCTGTCATGTGGGAGGATGTCACTGCACCATCTCTCCCAGGCCCAGCTGTCTGCCTGGGATGGCAGGCTGTGGTTCCCAGAGCAGAAGGACCCTAGTCTGCCCACCCCCTGGTCACCTTCCCTTGACATAGCTGCCCATACAGGACACTGTGGCAGGCGTGTGGGTGGCGGTGGTGGTGAAGGCCATGGCTGCAATTTACAATGCACTCACTACATGCCAGAAACCATCCAACTCTTATCACCTCACGTGAACCTCACAATAACACCGCAAGACAGGGGCTATCACTACCTGCCTTTTACAGATGAGGAAACCAAGGCCTCAGGTTGCACAGCTAGTTCAGTACTGGCATCTGGAAGGATCTGCCTGACTTCATAGCTGGTGCCTCTAGCCACTGCACTCTGCTCTAGGGTGACAACTGGCTTCTCTGTTCAGTTACTGAGTGCCAACTGTGTGCCGGTTCTGAGGCACCGAATCACATCAGGGAATGAGGTGGGCAGGTGGCTACCCCTATAGGGCTTACCCCCAAGACTGACAATAAACAAATCGAGCAGTGTTATATGTAGACATGAAACAAAGTGGCCTGCTGGAGAGTGACAGGGTGGCAGCTTCACAGTGGGTGTCCATAGAAGGTCTTTCAGAAGAGAAGCTGGAGTTTAAGCTGAAGTCTGAATGACAGAGGAAAGCTAGCCTTGTGAGGAGAAGGGGAAAGGCGTGGGCAGAAGAGGCAGTTTAGCAAAGGTCCTGTGGCTGGAACAAGCTGGTGTATTTAAGAAGGAAGAGGATGGAGAAGAGAGAGCAGCAAAGGCCCCACTACGTTTTGTGGATGCTTCATCTGCAGATTCTCTTTGGAGCCTGAGTCCTCCAAGGAATTTTGAGCCACCTTGATGACTAACAAGCAAAATGATAAACTAACCAGCAAGCCCCAGGGCCGTGGGCAGTGTCCGCAGACCTCAATCAAAGACTCAACCAGGGGACATAGGGTGGGAACCCCCACCCCCCGATTTCCTCCCTTCTCACCAGGCATCCAAGCAGAAGGCATCCACCATCTGTCCAGGAGACACTGCGCCTCAGGCAGATAGAGAAATGAGAGCAGCCCCTGCTAAGCCCACTCCACCTCTCCTAAACCCTTCCCGGTCCTCTGGCTGACCGGGGTTCCCTGGAGCAACTATGGCCTCCCTGGTCCCAGGCGAGGTGGACCCTTCCTGTCCGACCCACCATGCCTGTCCTGGTCGGTGTCACCTCCATCGTCCTAGGGATGTCTCAGGCCTTGGGCCCCAGAGGGCCAGGCACTGTCCCTGCTAGCCCCCCCAACCCAGGTATCTCTACCAGCCAGGAGTGGTTAGGCCAACAGGAGTAGGTCGCACATGGCCAGGAGGGGCCAGGGAGCAGCTCCCAGCTCCTCCTTGGCTTGAAGCGGACACCGGACTTGTCGTCATGGAAACTGCCTCCTAGTGTGGGTCAGGAGACCCTGCACTTCCACGCCACTGAATGCAGCCTGCACACACAGGCTTGAGGCTGTGCTAAAGCAGAGGACTAGCTGTGGGGCCCAAAGTCCCCCATGTGGACACTGAGACTTGTGCGCTCCAGCCGGGACTGATGCAAGATGGGCATCATTCGTTTCCCCAAGTATCAGAGGTGGCACCCGTGCTGGTCATGAAGCCCTCAGGGACCAGGCTACCTCCAGCTATCTGCTCTGGTACCAGGTTGGCCCTGTTCCTGGTGCTCTGACGTGGAGATACAGCCATCACATTTGTGTTACAAGCAGCAGGATAGAGAAAGGGGGGTGGATAGTGGGTGCTGGTCAGCTTTCTACCACATGACCCACTGACAGCTAAGTGGTTGAGGCTAAGTCACGTGACTTCACTTAGCTGCAAAGAATGCTGGGGGGTGGGTGTCTATGACTAAAGAAGTGGACAATGTGTCCTGGGAATAAGTAGTGGCCTCTGTAACTTGCCTGTGTTGGTGCCCCACCCATTCTTTGGCCATCACTGCTAAGGAGCCAATGTCCATAGAGCATGTGCAGCTGTTTCTGAGTTCAGCCTGTGACAGGAGCTAATATCTAATAGCTGTTAGAATGTATTATTGTTAACAGATGCAAAACACTATAAAAGATAATGTGTATTAATATAAAAAAGCCACTTTGGGGAACTGGCAATTTCTTATAAAGCTAAATAAATACCTTCCCTATGACCCAACAATTTCTCTGTCAGGTATTTATCCAAAAGAAATAAAAACATATGTCAAAAAAAAAGAAAGAAAGAAAATTGTACAAGAACATTTATAGTATTCATAGTAGCTGAAACTGGAAGCGACGTAAAAGTCCATAAACAGGAATTTAGGTAAACAAATCAGTGTATATAAATACAAAAGAATAACTACCAATGCACTGAACAACATGGGTAAATCTCTCAGACAAAAAGCTGAACAAAAGAAGCCAGACACAAGGAATACACATTGCATGGTTCTATTTCTACAAAATTCTAGAATTAATCTATGGTTACAGAAATCAGAAAAGTGGCTGTCTCTGCAGAGGATCTGGGTGATGCTGGGATTGACTTGGAGAAGCCCAAAGGAATTTTCTGGGATGGTAGAAATGTTCTATATTTTTTCATGCTTATACAAGTATATATATATACATTTGTCAAAAACTTGGCAAACTGTACATTTCAAATCAGTGCATTTTATGTAAATGTAATTTACATGTAAGTTTCATATAATTATGTATGTAAATTATACCTTAACTTAAAAATTACATGAAATGTATGTTGATATCCATATCCCATATGGAGAATACACTTTTTTCGGTCACATGAAACAGTCTTTGCAATAGACCAAGCTTTAGGAAACAAAGGAAATTTGAAAAAATTCTACAAAAGCAGGAATTACTGACAACAGTGCAACAAAACTTAAAAGAAATAACTAGGGCCGGCCGGTGGTGCACTGCTACAGTGCGCCGCTTGGGAGCATGGCGGCGCTCCCACCGAGGGTTCGGATCCCACATACAGACTGGCCGCTCACTGGCTGAGCGAGGTGCGGACGCAACGCCGAGGGTTGCGATCCCGTTGCCGGTCCCGGTCTGGTACGGGCGCGA
>NW_007757856.1:0-255 GCF_000696425.1 Galeopterus variegatus | reverse complement strand
CCCTGATAAGAAAATGTGGCTGGGCCTCTCCAGCTGCCTCCCGCTGCCGCAGGTGCACAAGGAGATCTTTGCAAATGTAAGGGCGTAGAAAGTTAGGAAACACGGTGAGTTTTTTCCTTTAGGTTGTATTTGGTTTGGTTTTGTGCCTGAGAATGGGAAGACGTGGAGCATCCGCGCGCGTTCCTGCTCTCCCCGGCGCAGGAGGGCCGGGCTCTGCGCGATGAGGCCGGGACCAGGCGGTCTCCCGCCCCCGCG
>NW_007757855.1:6494-6797 GCF_000696425.1 Galeopterus variegatus | reverse complement strand
ATGATGAGGCTCCAAGACAATGCAGCTTGCCAGTCTTGGCCACAAAGTGCACACAGGACTTGCAATCCGGGGCCACAAGGAGTGTGGAAAGGAGGACAAGGAAAGAGGGCGAGTGGAGCTTGAGCCAGAGATGGCTCCTGGGCTCTTATATAAGGCAGGCACAGGGTGGGCAGTAAGGTGAGGAGATGAGAACAATAAAGGGTGGTTTCCCACCACTTCCTGTTCGCTGCGTGTGTTCAAGTTGACTTGAGGTCGTCGGAGTTCCTGCTGATAATGGACGTGGCCAGCAAAACTTCAGAGATT
>NW_007757855.1:0-1314 GCF_000696425.1 Galeopterus variegatus | reverse complement strand
CATCGACAAAGAGAATGCAGCTGGACGCCCAGGCAGGGACAGCAGTCCTGAGCTTCTGCTTTCGACTAAAGGCAGCAGCTTCCCAGGACTTTGCTCATATCTGAGTCTCAGGGCAGACTTGGACCTGGAGAAGACGTGCCTGAACCAGCGGCTGAGCTTCCTGGGGGAAGTGGAGCCATGCTGGAAGGAAAGACGACCCTCTTGGAAATGGGTGGTGGCACCAGCTCCTCCAAGTGGGAGCTAAAGCTTCAATTAAGCCCACCAGGAACCAAGCTGCCTGCCGATTTCTCAGAGAGTTGAGGGCCCCGACCGCCACGCAGCGTGTTCAGCTGTACAGGGGGCAGGTACTATCCTGGGAAACCAATTTGGGACACAGACCCAAAATGTATATTCTGTTCCACGTGGATGGGAAGTCTGTGCTTGCCAGTGTATTTGTGCCTCCATACATGTGCACGAGAAAGAGACAGAGGGAGAAATGGGAAAGTGAGGAGAGAGCGGGGGAGAAGGGAGAACCCCATTTACCACAGTACATAAGAGTTAAGCGATTATGAAACAAGCGGTATCAGAGACAGACAAGCTGGTCCTGCGATGCTTGGCTCTGAACATGATGAGGCTCCAAGACAATGCAGCTTGCCAGTCTTGGCCACAAAGTGCACACAGGACTTNAGCTCTTCATGAGCCTGGGGGAGACCACAGGGACAGAAAAAGGTCTTGACTAGCAGACAGAAGAAAACACGAGCCTGTCAGCTCTAGAAGTCAGCAGAATGCCCATGGAGGGGACTAGGATGATCCTGGGACACCAGACCTGCCACACCTCAGGCAAGATCTTCCTTCCACCACCCAGAGGTCTTAGGAGCTAGTGGGATGGGGGCTCCAGAAAGAACAGAAAAGGAGAATTTGTCCCAAAAGACCCAGCATCTCCTGAAGTGATTCTTTAAGAGCTGAAATCAAACTACAGGCAACGCTAGATTAGACTCTGAGTTCAGTTTAGCCTAATTTTTTCCCAGCCACATGCTCTGAATTAGATGCTGTCAGAAAGCAGAGACAGTTCTAGGATTGCATAGGATAAGAAACCTTATCCAGACAGAGGACAGACTGGAGCATGGCTAAGGCTGCAGCTGAGGAGACAGCAGCCACTCGTATGAGCCACGACATGCATGTCACTTTGTGGTCTGTGCTCAGACATGCGATGCAGTGGTTTGGGTCTTGCTCCACTGCGGTCACGGAGTGGCCTTGTCTCATACTTATGTTTCGTGAAGTCATTTGTGCTCAGCAGGAGAGCCCCAAGGCCTGGCTGGGAGGTGGAGGGCCAGC
>NW_007757854.1:2070-6797 GCF_000696425.1 Galeopterus variegatus | reverse complement strand
CTACCCTCCCCCTGCAATTGCTCCACAACAACATCATAGAATGTAAAAAATAATATTAATAAATAAATAAACTTTAAACAAAATGAAACAAAATTGGTCTCTCATTTCCATGATTTTTTCTAATGTTTTTATATTTTCAAAAGTCAATGTTAACAAGTTCGAAGATTTCCAGTCCTGCCAAATTGAAGATGTAAAATGAAAAACGGTGATCACACTCTCACGTAGATTCACAGAGACAAACAATCCTATATATATTTTGCCTTTCTTACCACAATGCCGAATATTTTTCACTCAACATGTAACTTGAGGCCACTGCAAAAGTCAGTGTACAACACAGACAACATGGTTATAATTACAGAGAGAGCTGGGAAGTGTATAAACTGCAGTGTGTCGGTCGCTTGGAAAAGTGCCTTTGACTGGACAATAGTATTAGAATAGCAAATATTTACAGGTCACTGGCGGTGCGCTGCAGACTGGCTCTCCTCATTTAATTCTTACAACAATTGTGAGGTAGAACTGTTACTTACACATTTTAAAGATGATGTCACTGAGGTTGAGGTAGATTTAATAACGTGTACAAAGCCACCCGACTCCTACGAGAGTAGTGGGGATGAAAGAAGATAATACTAATTAAGTCACTTGAACCAGCCGTTAGTTCCCCCTCCTGCTAGGAGTGGTGGAGAAGATGCACCGTCCACGTTTTCTCACGTTTTCTCCCTTTTACTTGAGAGCCTGCTGGGGTAAAACATAATTTACAGTCGTAACATAAAGTTTCTTCTTCATGAAACTTAGACGCACTTAATCCTAGACCTGGA
The DNA here is from genome assembly GCF_000696425.1 of Galeopterus variegatus. Taxonomy (NCBI): domain Eukaryota; kingdom Metazoa; phylum Chordata; class Mammalia; order Dermoptera; family Cynocephalidae; genus Galeopterus; species Galeopterus variegatus. The sequence goes on along the minus strand of NW_007757854.1, from coordinate 5,982 downwards.
AAAGTTGTAATAAATATTGAATATTTTAGAACAAATATTACGTACTTATGACATTGCCATAATGTTTCAATATTTCTTATAGAAATGTTTCTATGATACATTATTTTACTTTCTAATTTTCATAAATGTGATAGAATGAAAAGATTTGAAACATTGATTTACAAAATTTTTTAGAAAAAGAAACTTGGTTTAAGATCTTGCAGTATCTCAAGTAATTTTTCTGGACAAAGAATCACTGCGACACACACTAGAAAATGTTACGCTCTGATTGCTTTCTTGCATCCGATCTCTTTCTCCTCTAAATGTAACTAAAAACAAGACAAAATGAAACAAAAATTGCTGTGATTTTGCCAGCAGGACAATAACATCTTTCAACCATTGGGCTAATTTTCTTTCCCACACATTCTTCTTGATAGAAATTGTTTTAATCTGTCCTACTTCTTAGAGTGGCTCAATTCAGTGGTCTGAGGCCTCACACTTTATTGGCAGATCGTCCTCTGCCCACTGATTTTGCAAAGTTCTCAGGATGAAGACCCCAGGGCTTTCACCATGCACCGGGGCTGCCAGACTGCTCCCGCTGCTGCTGATGACCATCCTGTGGCCACCACTCCACAGGGCACAGAGGTCCTCTCCTGGTGACGGCACAGTCCCCATCAGCCCCCTCCTCGCCTTTGATACTCAGTGCCAGGACAGGCTGGGGACAGGCTGTTTCTCAGAATTCTTACGAGGCAAGCAAGAGTATAACTTTTATCAAGATTATACTGAAGATATAGAAATGATGGAAAAAAGTGTCATGTAGGTAATATTATTAATGTAAATGATAATATGAAAATTATAATACAGATATTCAATGAATAAGCCCTATGGATCCTCAGAGTTATTTACTGAGCCACCCCTGTCTGGACCCAGCTCTCTGCCATGACAGAGACAACATGCCTTCCCTCCGCGTAAGCATTATCTACCAGAGTCCTGGCCAAAATGAGCTACAGAGAGAATACCATGTTACTTGACCTAGGCTGAGGCCAGCTTCCTCATTTATCCTGGGATCATCTCTTCCAGGATGATTGAATGAATAAAGTCACCCCTTCCAGGCAATACCTCACCCTTCCTACAGGTCTGATCTGAAATAAAGCCTCCAGAAAATCCCACAACAGCTCCATATCGATAGATTTACCAAAGCCCGAACTAGTGAATTTTAAGTAACACTCCTCGAAGAATTGCACCAAACCCTGATTCCTTTGCAAGCTCTCTGTTTTCATGATGAGGAGGCTTAGCTCCCATCTTCCCCATCATGATTCTGCTTCTCCTGCAAGCAAGCACTCTAGGAAGAAGCCACAAGGCGGGGAGCAGCCGCAACAGAGCAGTGCATGGTTAGTACAGAAACTAGTCTGTACATTTTATCCAAACATCTAAACTTGTCTATCTCTGCAGGAGACATAAGGGACAATACGTATCTGCTGACCTTTCATTGACACATCCAGCTCTTCCCCAAGAGTAGTTACATTTGTCTCACTGAGCAGCCTCCTCAAGTGTCTTTTCCTGGAACAAAGAGACAGTGGGCCTCAAAGGTGCCACCTTTTAGAAGGCACAAAACTGCCTAAAACTTCTGTAAGGAGTTCAACAGCACGTGGAGTTCTACTCCATTAGGTCCAGCCTGCGGTGTAAGCAAGCATCTCTTCTCGTGTGTGTAGACTGTACTTGAAGAGCACGAGTCCTGTCGGATGTCTGGGAAGCAGTGTGTATGTCATCCACAGGCAGCGCTCGAGGTGGGCATGTTCCCCTGGCCTGGCAACTGTGCTCAAGGATCACACCTGATAGACTGGACAGACTGACAGCCCACTGAGGAGGGGGAGGTGACAATCCCATAGTTATAGCCAGCTCTGCAACCAAAGGGGTTTAACAGAGCATCCACATTCATGCCTCATTTCTGCCAACGTTCTTCTCATAGAAAGCAAACAGTGTCTGTAGCCTGTTGTTTGCTTTACTGCAAATAGAACTAATGCTATTAGCTACCCCAGACACTGGAGGTAAGAAATAAATGGCCTGATGTACAGGAAAATACTTTTTAATTACAAAATGCTATACAAATGTTAATCATAACTACTATCGCCCATAATAAGAAATTATGGGTTTCTTCTAGCTCACTCTTTCAAGTACTAAACTGCTGTGTCTATGAAAGCATTATGAAGTTCTCTTCTGTGTTGTGATTTCTTAGGCTGCTACTTGTTTTCCTCTGTGTTCTTTCCCCTGAGTTTTGTAGGCACTTTAGATGGGAAACCTGCTGACCTAACATCAATGCTGTTGGCAGGGATTGCTTTATTTTTCCAAGAACAACAGTTTATGATACCTTAAGATCATCTCTAAAATGTCTTGATTCCATAATGATTATGTTGTTTTTGAAACATTCCCTGAGACTGTGCTTTATTCAGGACTCACATCTACAACTACTCTGAAACCGTATAGTTGATCAAAAATATTTTGGGGAACAACTGAGTAGTAAGTGTAGTTTTTAAATCGGCATGGTGTCTGAGTTAGTGTCCTGGCCCTGGACCTGATACTTTTAGCCTTGCCTGTGGGAATTTATTCTATTCAATCAGTTCATTGTTATTGAACACAATGAACATGATGACCTCGAAAATTCAAACACTCTTCCCAGAGCTATCTCTTTAGACCACCGCCTTATTTTTCTAACTGAAAGGTCTAAGATTTCTCCTTTGCTCTTTATGAAGCATGAGAATTCCAAACAGTCAAGCTCCGAGACTTTCTTCAAGTTTATTTTCACATTCAATGGGTCTTTGTTGAACACTATGTTAGGTCCTATGAAGTGGGGTGTGAGACATGGTCGCTGTTCTTAGAGATTTATCTAGTTGCAGAGATCCAGCAGGCACACGTTAGAGGAAATGACGGAGGCATCCCTGGTGTGGCAAGCTACACATTTAAACTGGACAGTAGTGTGGCTCCAGCGAGGACAGCAAATAGACCTCAAAATGTCAGTAGGTTAGTCGAACAAAAGTCCCCCTCTCAGGCACGTGATAGCCAATGCCTGTTGGCTGGGCTCTCTTCTGTCGAATAATTTGACATCCAGGCTTTTGCTATCTTGTGATGTTACCATATCACCATGTGGTTGCTAGGGTTGCTGTGGCAACAAGAGAGTGAAGGTGGCCCCCCGGTTCCAAGTGCCTCATCAAGGAAGTGACACAAGACATTTATGCCCACATATCTTTGGCCAGAATTAGCCATGTGGTCTCACCTAATTGCTAGTTGACTGGAAAATACAGGGAAGAACCTGGAGTGTGTAGTCATCGTCTCTTGTGGATTCCTTTGCTTCTAATTAAATCCTATTTCCAGTACTCGACACAAGAACTTGGTTTCACTTTACCGAGGAAAACCCAGTTACTGTGACAATCATTTCCTCCTTTCTCATCCCTAGTTTTCCTTTATACCTCGACACAGACACCCTGAAGAAGTGGCTGTCCTCATTTCTAAGGTTTACTCTGTCATTATACTCTGTGTTCCAAGCCAAAATTTAATTCTATAGTGATCTATTCTCACTCTAACATCTTCAAATACTCACAGCAGGTGTAGATCTCTGATGGAGTCTGGATGTGTTGTCCCCTCCAAAACTCATGTGGAAATTCGACCTCCAGTGTGGCAGTGTTGGAAGCTGATTGAGTCATGGGGGCGGATCCCTCATGAAAGGATTAAAGTTCTCCCTGGGGGAGGGGGGATTAATGAGTGAGTTCTCACTCTATTAGTTCTCATGAGAGCTCGTTGCTTAAAAAGACCCTGGCACCTTCTCTCTCTCTCTCTCGCTTCCTCTCACCATGTGATCCGCTTGTACCCACCAGCTGCCTGCCACTTTCTGCCATGAGTAGCAGCAGCCTGAGGCCCGTGCCAGATGCAGCTGTCCCA